>NW_025725490.1:0-30581 GCF_021461395.2 Schistocerca americana | reverse complement strand
CCCGGCCGTTGCCACCAAAGGCGCCGACCGCAAACGCGCCACGCCGCAGCCCCCGTGCGTCTCGCGCTCGCTTGCATCTCCGTGCCGACGCTGCCTCTCTTCCCACTCGCACTCGACCTCGACAACACAGTCTTTGGCTCCGCCACTGCGTGTTCCGGTGGTACGCACGCTGCAACACGTATGTATTCATTACCAGAGCGATGGCGAGGCATGACAGCATCTCTGTCTGACCAGAGAGTTCTTTATCGCTGCTAGTCGGCGCTTGGACCGCGCCAGACGACAGTAGTGGCACGCACCGGGTCGCCAGGAACAGTTTGTTATATATATTGTAGCGCGAGTCGGGAGAGGTAGTAGTCGGTCGACAGTAGTAGCGGGGTGGGACGGTTGTACTGAGCGGGCGTCGGCGGCGTGCTCTGCTCGTCTCGCGACTCTGGTCACGGTTCGGGACGATGTATAGTATATTGTGTTATAATCAAAAAGGTGGTGTGACGCTGCATTGCGCAAATCTGATAACGTATGTTCATTGTACTTATTTTGTTCCAACAACAAAAGCCCCACTATTACTGTTTTTCTAAAGTAACTTTTGTCTCTTAACGAAAAACATTCACTTTTTAAAGACTACGTCCTATGGCATTTCCCTCCAAGGAGTGCAATTAATTACCAGCCAGCACTCATTCATTGCACACAGCTGTGTAAGGGGTATCTACAATTGAGGAGCGGATATAAATGCAATTTTTTTTTTGTTTTTTTTTTCTTTTGTGTGTGTGTTGTAACCTCCCAGCAAAATTTAAAATAATGGACAATGTTATTTACGGATGCTAATGGACATTGCGCTAATTGTAACCTCGCCCACAATGAGAGGTATTGAAAATGGCAACAAAAATGTGAAAATTCGCAATCTGACTCAAATATAAAGTCTTCACACAACATTTAAAAAAGTCCGTTCAGTGACAAGAAACTTCAATTAAACCGAATATCGGTCTTTGGCCCTGTGCAAAACAATCAGAATTAAAGTCTTACCTCCGAATAAATGGATGTCACATTTCTGCTCTGGTTGTTGCGCAGCGCTTGGAGGAACTGCATTGCAAATAATAATATTCTCTCTTTTTTTTTGTGATTTTAGTGACATTTTTTCTTCAAAGAAGTGGAATGAAATGTGAAGTGCAACGAACTCTTTAGTTCAATAAAAAATTAAATGTTTGAAAAATGCTTTTGAAATAAAAATTATTATTGGGGAACTTGTTGGAGAATAATTACAATAAATACAATTTTTCATTATCTAATGATTATATTAATTAACAGTATACCTTATTCACCATCTTGACCAGTGTTTGCCGACCGGCCTACATCACAACAACCGCACTCGGCTGCTACTGACTGACCGGACCGCTCTGCATGACGACTATTAGCGTACTGCACGCGACGACTACTGACTGACTGACTGACTGACTGAGAACCGCTCGCAACACTCGCGCAGTCCAGCGCAAACTCTCTGGTCACAGATGCTACAATGTCTCGCCATCGCTACTATGTTACATACGTGTTTCAGTGTCTTTTTCATTGGGGTAACGATCTTTGGCTCTTTTTATTCTGAATACAGGGCCAAAGGTCAACGCTGCTGCCCTTATACAATTTATCAGGTTTCATTATGTCTGTTGCAATGTTACATACGGTTCACTCTTTCATTAATATTATCGTTGGGTTTGTTTTGTAGGGACGTTAACATTCTGGCACATTTTTATTATCATCGGACTCTCTGCTATTTGTGCAGGGAGGTTATGCCTGGGTCCATTTCCATTTCCATTTACATTTTAATATTGATAGACTTTTTGTTTTCTTTTTTGTTTCTTGTTGTTTTTCCTTCTTTTTTTTTGTTTTGTTTTTCCCGCTCTCACCACCACCGCCGCATCACGCCTTCCGTTTTCTTGGTTTCTTTTCTGTTCTTCAACTGCTTCAACATCACCGCGCCCCCATTTCCACACCACAGCCATCAGCCTCCAAGACGGGCGGGCGCAGTGTGCCATTTCCGGCGCACAAGCACACCCGTACGGTACTCTCCTCGCCCCCACGCCACCAACAACACAGCGACCACGCGGCTTTCAGGCATGGCACGGCATGGCACGGCACGGCACGGCACGGCACCGGCGAAATGCGCCGCCCCCGCCCCTCCGCGCATCCGTCCGTCTCGCCACGTTCACTGACAGCCGCGTCTGCGGCTACACCACGACAACCACAAACACAACACCGCTCCCCTCCCTGGCAACTCACATTGTTTTTCTCCTCCTCTTTTGCACAAACCACAACGCCGAGCACAGGCGCAAGCCACCCACACCCCGCGCCCCTCCCCGTCCCGTCTTTGGCCGCCGCTCCTCGTTTCCTCGTTTGCCCCCTCCCATCTCCCGAAATGCCATGCCAGCAGCGTTACGCATGCCCCTCCCCTGTCCACACAACACTACCGCCTAACGAACAGCCACATCCAGGGCACGCCCACCTCCAAACACTGCCAATTCACGGACGCACGCACACACACACACACACACACACACACACACACACACTCACTTTCTCGACACCTTTCTGTACGGAGGGTGCGTCATCTCGACCGTGACAGAGTGACGGCAACTATCGACGATCCATTTCCCCCCACTGGTAAAACATGTCCACTAACACCTACATACATCATTCAAGTACACAGACAATAGCATACACACAATGGGAGGGCACACGAACATGGACGGCACGGCACTGTCATACACTCTTCCTCAGAACCATATCAACAAACGTTACGTACATCCGGGAAAGCGAAAGCGAACGCGAAAGCGAAAGCGAAAGCAAAAGCAAGGGCAAAGCCCAATGCAGCCGTCAAAGGTAACGTTCACCACGGCAGACACTTGCAGCCGCGCCGCCGTTAAACGCATTTCAGTGCGGCTCCAATACGCCTCCGACACGGGAACGTTCCGTTGCTCTACGAATGCGTTTCTCCCCTTTTTCCCTTCCTCTCTCTTTTGCCCCCCCTCCTTGCACTCTTGCCTCATTCCTCACGTTCTGCCCAGACATTCCGACCGATCAAAGTCAACCTTTCGTTACCGTTCTCAGCGCGACGGTGTACAACAGTATGACGGGTGTGTGCCCAAGACTTCGGGTTCAGTTGCGTGACGCCGGTCTATCGCGCCGATCGACAGTTACTCAGGGGGCGACGGATCGGACCACGTCACCGACACACAAAACACTTTCAAACAAACAAATACATACCGGATGGACACAGACAAACACGTGTACAGACATTCGCCAAACAAACGACCGCCGCCGCCGCCGTCGTCGTCTAGCGTGCATCTTGAATGACGACATCGGTGTGCGTGCGTCGTACGCAATCAGTCAGACACGGCTATCAAACATCAGAGTCGAATGGTACATCATCGTGCGTGTCGCCGTACACGTACAGTACAATACAACAACAATGCGTCTTAATGGCACGTTCATTTCAACGTCACTCACACACCTCCACGCTGCAGTTACGTCGCACCATTGTCAAACTCGGCGTACAGCAAAGGGAATAGTGGGCGGCAAAAAAAACCAAACAAAAACACTTCACATTTCACCCTCGCCATGTATGATGTGCAAAAAAAACAAACCCGCAAACGGCCGTCGTTACGGTGACACAAAAGTCGCCGATCGCACTGTCCCCCCTCGCAGACGGGTAACACACACACCCCAACAACACCAATGGGTCAAAAACCACGCCAACGAGGCGTGCCACCATTCCACGCCACGGCGACCAACCTCGTGGCCGTACCCCGCGCAACACGCTTTGACGCGCCCCCCCCACCCACAATCAAAATGCACACATACATCACAGCCGTCCACACAAACAACAACAACAATTCCGCCCTTCCCGCAAAAGGCAAGTTGGTGGCCCTGAAAAGGGCCGTTTTGCCGCTCTCGCAACGGAGGAGCCTTCTCCATCCTTCCTTCCATTCCAGAGCCACCTCCTTACTTGGAGCTCGTGTACTTGGGTCACCGCCTTCGTGCCCTCGCTCACGGCGTGCTTGGCCAGCTCGCCAGGCAGCAACAGCCGCACAGCGGTCTGGATCTCGCGGGACGTGATGGTCGAGCGCTTGTTGTAGTGCGCCAGGCGAGAAGCCTCGGCCGCAATGCGCTCGAAAATGTCGTTCACGAAGCTGTTCATGATGCTCATCGCCTTCGACGAGATGCCCGTGTCAGGGTGCACCTGCTTCAGCACCTTGTAGATGTAGATGGCATAGCTCTCCTTCCTCTTGCGCTTCTTCTTCTTGTCGCCCTTCGAAATGTTCTTCTGCGCCTTGCCAGCCTTCTTGGCGGCCTTCCCGCTAGTCTTGGGCGGCATCTCGAACCAACGTACGGCAGAGCAGCAACACCAGTAGCAAGCGCTCCGCTCTAGTCAGCGTCTCCCCACACAGTGGCACCCGCCGCCAGCCGCCGCCCGCACCTTTACCAGCTCGCCCTGTTGCGGCCGCCGACAATGGGGCGCGCGCGCAACCGGCCGCCGCACCCGAGCCCATAAAGCACCCCCACCCCGGCTGCGCCGGCACGCACTCCGCTGCTCGACTCGCTGCCGCTCGCACCGGTCGTTTTCGTTTCCGTTTCGTGTGCACCGTCGCTAGCCCATCGCCATGTCCGGACGCGGAAAGGGAGGCAAAGTCAAGGGCAAGTCAAAGTCCCGCTCAAGCAGGGCTGGGCTCCAGTTCCCGGTCGGCAGAATCCACCGCCTCCTGCGCAAGGGAAACTACGCAGAGCGCGTCGGCGCCGGGGCGCCCGTCTACCTCGCCGCCGTCATGGAGTACCTCGCGGCTGAGGTGCTCGAGCTGGCCGGAAACGCGGCCCGCCGACAACAAGAAGACGCGCATCATCCCGCGCCACCTGCAGCTTGCCATCCGCAACGACGAGGAGCTCAACAAGCTCCTGTCGGGCGTCACCATCGCACAGGGTGGTGTCCTGCCAACATCCAGGCCGTCCTGCTGCCAAAGAAGACCGAGAAGAAGGCCTAAAGGAGGCCAGGCCAATCGCAGCGCCGCGTGCTCCCCTGCACGCAACGCGCTTTGCCGGCTCGGCCCACAACAATCGGCCCTTTTCAGGGCCACCACACAAACCTACGTCCCAAAGCAAAATTGCAGTCGTCCCTCGCCGCACCTTGTTTTGTTTTAACTTTGCACTGTCACAGCACAGCCGCCGCCGGCGCACGTCCGCCATCTTGTCCGCCCACACAGCCCGTGTGGCCCAACACACACACACACACACACACATTTTGCACGGTCGCAGTCGCCTTCCAAACCGACAACGGCAGCCCAATAATGACCATTGTTTAAAGGGAGGCGTGTCGACACACCGCCCTCCACTCCCGCGCGCAACGGCCGTCGACACGAACGAAACAGCTGATCCGGCCGCCTATGCCCCACACGCCTTGCCTCGGAAACCCCAACGCCGCCGCAAACAAACACACAGAGCCAAACCACGCAAGCAAATAATCACCGCCTCTCGCACAACAACACACAGCCCGCCATCTCCGTCGCGATCGATACAAAGACACACAAACGAAGCAGCTCCACACACAGCCAGCCACATGACACGTTTCCTTTCCTTCTCCCCTCCCAGTCACATCACGTCGCTCAAACGGAAAGAAAGAGAAAGAAACAAACAAACAACACAGCGCACACACGCAGCAACAACACAGACTCTTTCGCACTTTTCAACTTCCGAACAGTGTGGTGGCCCTGAAAAGGGCCGTTTTCTAGTCTCTCCCACCCACAAGCACGGCCGCGGGAAGGCCAGCGCCCGCTGCGACGCAGCCCTAACCGCCGAAACCGTACAGGGTGCGCCCCTGCCTCTTCAGGGCGTACACCACGTCCATGGCCGTCACAGTCTTGCGCTTGGCGTGCTCAGTGTACGTCACCGCGTCGCGGATCACGTTCTCCAGGAACACCTTCAGCACCCCGCGGGTCTCCTCGTAGATCAGACCAGAGATGCGCTTCACGCCGCCCCTGCGAGCCAGGCGGCGGATGGCGGGCTTCGTGATGCCCTGGATGTTGTCGGCGCAACACCTTGCGGTGCCGCTTGGCGCCACCCTTGCCGAGCCCCTTTCCTCCCTTGCCGCGGCCTGTCATCCTTCCTTCCTCGGGCAAAGCAAAACGTGCACAAACAGCGGCTGCAGCGGCTGGCGAGTCGGCTACGGTCTGCGCCCCAGCGCGCCCGCCGCCCCCCTATATAGACTCTGGCCCGCCCTCCCCCCACCACGCGCAACCGAGGGCATATAAGCGCAGCACGGAGGCGCGCCGGGCCCGTTGTCAAGGCAGCACCGGACGCCGCGCCACACCTAACCTCCACGCACGCCGCTCCGCTACCGCTACCGCCATGGCCCGCACAAAGCAAACGGCCCGCAAGTCCACGGCGGAAAGGCGCCGCGCAAACAGCTCGCCACCAAGGCGGCGAGGAAGAGCGCGCCCGCCACCGGAGGCGTCAAGAAGCCCCACCGCTACAGGCCGGGCACCGTCGCCCTGCGAGAAATCAGGCGCTACCAGAAGAGCACAGAGCTGCTCATCCGCAAGCTGCCATTCCAGCGCCTAGTGCGCGAGATCGCCCAGGACTTCAAGACCGACCTGCGCTTCCAGAGCTCCGCAGTCATGGCCCTGCAGGAGGCCAGCGAGGCCTACCTCGTCGGCCTCTTCGAAGACACCAACCTGTGCGCAATCCACGCCAAGCGCGTCACCATCATGCCCAAGGACATCCAGCTCGCGCGCCGCATCCGCGGCGAGCGCGCCTAAACCGCGCCGCGGCACCGCACCGCACAAACAAAAACGGCCCTTTTCAGGGCCACTAACATCTCTCCGTCGCGAGCAAACTTTGTCGGTCGCCTGCCTCTCGCCCCGCAACCCAAAAACAAAAACCACCACTTCCCGTCCGTCCGCCACACCCGCTCACTCTGCCCTGCCTGCTAGCAGCGCGCAACAATCACACATCATCCCTCCCCGGCGCTCAAAGCGCACAATACCCAACGGCCGACGTCACACCGCACGGGTGGCTGGCCGGCCGCCGCTTTCGTTTCGAAAACAAAAAAAACCCGCACTCCACTCCGACGCGCTCGCTCGCTCTACACGCCACCGAAATCCCCGCCGACTCCTTCCGCATCTCAACGTGCCCCCCGTTGCAAAACATAACACACACACACACAAAGGAACAAAACAAAGACCAGACACGACTCGACAAGACAGACATCCGAGAAGAACGAACGCAGGCAAGCCAACCAACGTATTCAAACTAAAACAACGTGACAGAAAACCAACCGTCGGCCGCCGCCACAAACACGGCGACAATCAACCCACGACAACAACAACAACAACAACAACACCGCTTACCGCTACCGCCGCCCACACCCGCCACCGACCCCCGCAATCCAACCACCACGGCACGCAAACAGCATCCCCACGGGCATACAGACAGACACCCACACCAAACGCAACACGACAATCAAAACCTTCCCCGACGTGCTTTGATGGCCCTGAGAAGGGCCGTTTTTTTTTGGGCCGCGCGTCTCTTGCGCGCCACTAGACGACGACGGGGGGGTGGGGACGACGGAGTCAGCGCCAAACCCTTCCTTTCCCCCATCTCTTTCTCCTCTACTCTACTTCTTCTTCTTGGGCGAAGCCTTCGCCTTAGGACGGCGTCGTCGCCTTCTCGGGCGCGGCGCCTTCGGCTTCTTCGTCGGAACCTTGGCGGCCTTCTTCGCCTTCGACGGCGACTTGGCCTTGGCCGGCTTGCCGCAGCCGCCTTCTTCGCACCCGCGGGAGCGGCCGACGCCGCAGACGCCTTCTTGGCGGCGCCCGCCTTCCGACCGGTCGCCGCCTTCACGCCACCAGCCTTCTTTGCGCCGGCCGCACGGGCGCCCTTCTTCTCCTTGCTGGCCGGAGCGGCGCGCTTCTTCTTGGCACCGCCAGCACGAGCCTTGCCGCCCTCGGCCGCCCCCCCGCCGCCGGCGCCGGCAAGCTTGAACGAGCCGGACGCGCCCTTCCCCTTCGTCTGCACCAGCTCGCCCGCCACGACGGCCGACTTGAGGTACTTCTTGATAAACGGCGCCAGCTTCTCCGCGTCCAGCTTGTAGTGCGCGGCTATGTACTTCTTGATCGCCTGCAGCGACGACCCGCCGCGCTCCTTCAGACTCTTGATGGCGGCCGTCACCATCTCAGAGGGTGCGCGGGTGCGCAGGCTTTGGCGCGCGGCTTCTTCGCAGACGACGCAGACTTGGCCTTCTTCGTAGTGCCGGTGGCGGCGGGTGCCGCAGCAGTCTCGTTCGTAGCCGCCCTGATCTGCCATTTCGACGACGCGCGTAACACACAGCGAGAGCGAGCGGGACGGCAGGCACGCAAGCACAGCACAGCAGCAGAGCAGAGAATCACAAGGCCCAGCCAGTGTCGCGGGCGGGCGCGGACGGCCGAGAGAGCGGCCGCCACTCTGCGCGCCGCCGCGCCGCGCCTCCCGCGCTTGCTACCGCCCAACGTCCGACAGCCTGTGCGGAGCAGCCCCAAACCTGCGCCACAACCGCCCGCGCCTTTCAAACCACCGAGGATGGGGCTACACACAGCCACACCACAGTCGCCAACCAGTCGCCACGGCAGCGCCGCAAACCACCGGCCAAACTGCAGCTACCGCGCGCTACAGCCTGGGTCGGCCCGCCGAGAATCGCCGCCCCCGCCCAAATGCCGCCCCCCACAGCCCCAGCCGACGACCCGCCACAATGGCCAAACCTTCGGCAAAACTCCCACACCGTCCGCCGCGGCAGCCCGGCCAGCGCGGCCGGCGCCACAGCCACACAAGCCGAGGCGTGCGGCGATGACGGCCGTGCAAACGCGCCTCCGCCGCCCCATCGCCTTCCGTCGCCCCTCCCGCCGTTTCCCGATCGGCCCGCAGCCGTCGGGCCACATCGCGCGCCGTCCTCCTCCTCTCGCCCGCCAACATTCACAGCCGTTTCTCAACAATTGCCCGCCGCAAACCGGACGCCGCCTGCGCAACAGGCGCCGCCGCCCCTCGCCGCTTCCGACCCAACCCCTCGACCGAGGCAAACCGCAATCCGAATCTACAGACCAACCCAATCTGCCGTCCAAGCACACACGACAGCCGACCTTACACGTTACGCGTTACACATTACGTTTACACGTCTACGTTAGGTTAGGTTAGGTTAGGTGGACGTGGGTTAGGTTAAGGGGACTTGGGTTAGGTTAAGCGTCAAACTTAGGTTAAGCATTCAAACACGTCAGGCGTCAGAGGTTAGGTTAGGTTAGGTTAGGTTACACGTTAGGTTAAGGGGTCAGTGCTAGGTTAAGAAGCGTCAAACGTAGGTTAAAAAAGCGTTCAAACGTGAGGCGTGAGCCGGACAGCTTACCTTACGTAGACGTTAGGGGCTCACAGGCTGAGCTCACCTCGCCACACCACAGGTTAGGTTCGGTTCGCTCGGCTCAGCGTAAAGCGCCGAGGTCAGGGTTACGTTCGTTCACCTTCGGGCGCCACACTTTCGGTTGAAAGGTCGCGACGGGACGACGTCGGCAGGCACGCCGCAAACGAACAAAAACGTACAGACGACGTCGGAAACCGCCGACAGACGGGGGAGCAGCACGACCACGACCAGACACCGAGCGCGAACGAGACACACGCGAACCACCCCCACCGGCCAAAGGGCACCACACAACAACCCAGAGCACCACGTGTCGACACCAGAGCAACCCGCCGCTCACGCGACATGGGCTGGCACCGAAGGGCAACCGCCCGCAACTGCGCTTTCCGCGCCGGCCCGGATGCACGTCGTGCTACAACAACACCACTACCGTACACAGCCGCTGTTCACAACATCACTATCAATGGCGCGCCCGCGGCTCGCCGCCGTCGCAGTCGCAGCCCCAACGCCAGCACTTTTGCACCACCATTCACACGCACCGCAACACAGCTCGCCGACACAGCCGAACAAAACAAACACCACACAACAACAGCAACAACGCCGCCGCCTCTACTTGTGCCGGCGACCCACCCCGCCGATGGCGCACCTTTCGCCAGCCGGCAATCGACACACACGCACCCACCCACCGGGGCCCAGTGCAAAAAAAAACACACAAAAACAAAAAAAACCAAACAACACAAACGACACGGGAAGCGCACACCGCCACTTCGCGCGCACGCCACCAACCAGTCGTCGTCTCAAAATAACAAACACAAACAAAATAAACTAACAACTAGGGCAACACAAAACAAAAACGCCTCGCACGAACCGCCCACAAAAAGGACAAGCACACGCACAGCCTCTGCTGACGACCACGACGCAGCGGCACGCTGCTCCTGTCCCGCGCCCCGCGCCCCACTCGATTCACAACTCACGCGACACCGTCAACGACGGGCTCGCTTCCCGCAACCTACCACCTTTCCGCCACGACGCACAGCCCCAGCCAGCCCCACCCGACGACGCCCGTGGCAACGACTGCACTTTCACCACCGCCTCCCCCTTCCCCCCCCCCAAAACACACACACACACACACACAGCCAGCCAAAAACGCACTCGCGACCCACACATGCACGTGCATCGGCACACGCCAACCAGTCAACGTCGACAACCACACGCAAGGCTCGAAACGAAACCGGCGTCCTTCCACGTTGCCATCACGCTACGCGACACAAGACACAAGGAACCAACACAACAGCCGGCCCCACTAATTCCCACTCTCACGCCGCAAAAAGCACACCGAAACCGCCAAACGCACGCACATTCCCCTTCGCACTGACACCACCGACCGGCTCGCTACCACACACCTCTCGGCAGCCGTTTCACGCCAATTCGCCACACAGTCGACAAGCGCCCGCCCTGTACGGCACACGCAACGACGCAGCGCAGCAAAGGGCGCCCGCAACACATACCTCTCCGCCGCCCGACGCGCCAACCGCCACACCACACCGCCAGCCACTCGCAAATTGTGCACTGCCACCAGCCACACGTCCAACACGCCGCGCCGCCTCCGGCCACCCGCCAGGGGGCGCTCACGTCCGCGACAACAGCGCGGCCCGCCGGGCCGGGCCGAACCGAACCGAGCCGCCGCTGCTCTGCACTCGGCACGGCCACACCCTGCTGCAGACCGGGCTCGTCTCTCTGTACGCGTCTGCCTGCGCATCAACACAACACGACCTTTTATATTTTTTTTTTTCCTCTCTACCGCCATCCCTTCTTCTCGCGTTTTACTCGTTGTTGCAGCAGCGGCGCCACACCTACACATCCACAGCCCCAGCCGAGCCGGCCTCACCTCAGGGCCCGCCGCCAGCGTCTCCTCCTCGGGCACAGGTGCGGTGCTGTGGCCGCCCATCCAACCGCATTGCTGGCCGTCCAGCCACCAGGCGTTCCCACTGCCGCGAGCCACGCCGCGCACCGACCCTGCTGCAGAAAACGAAGCATAGCCAGAGACCGACCGATACACAAAGCAAGCCGTCGCCTCGCCTCTTGTCCTTCCTGCCTTCCTTCCGCCCCCGCCCTTCTCACACCACCGCCTCTCCACTTTCGCCCCCCCCCCCCCCCCCCCCTCCTTTTTTTTTTTTTTTTTTTTTTCTTCTTTCTTTCTTTCTTTGGCCCTCTCTCCTTCCCGCCATGGCGGTTACGGCACCGCCTGCAGCGGCAGATTTTTTGCGCCCACACGCCTACTCCTACCACCATTAACCTTGCCCTGCCCTGCCCATCAACGTCGCAGTCGAACCGACGCTTGCCAACACACTGCCCACGTTCCTTTCTCTTTTCGGCCTACGCCCATTACGCGCCGCCGCCACAGCACCTTCCCTTCCCACAACACACCGACGTCATCACACGCACCCAAAACAGGGGCCACGACCGTGTTCCTCGCCCACTCCCATCCCGCACGGTACGCACATTCCCAACTACTACCGCGCACCCTCCCTTTCCAATCTGTGTGTCTCTGTGTCTGTGTCCTGTCCGCGCGTGACGCCTCTCAACATCCGCCGTCCCCCGTCCCCCGTCCCGTTTTCGCCCCCATGCCGTCGTCGCGCCGCCTCCTCCCCGTCCACCGCCGCCCCTGTCCGCCCCGCACCACACCATACACCGCTGCTTGTCCCGGCCGTTGCCACCAAAGGCGCCGACCGCAAACGCGCCACGCCGCAGCCCCCGTGCGTCTCGCGCTCGCTTGCATCTCCGTGCCGACGCTGCCTCTCTTCCCACTCGCACTCGACCTCGACAACACAGTCTTTGGCTCCGCCACTGCGTGTTCCGGTGGTACGCACGCTGCAACACGTATGTATTCATTACCAGAGCGATGGCGAGGCATGACAGCATCTCTGTCTGACCAGAGAGTTCTTTATCGCTGCTAGTCGGCGCTTGGACCGCGCCAGACGACAGTAGTGGCACGCACCGGGTCGCCAGGAACAGTTGTTATATATATTGTAGCGCGAGTCGGGAGAGGTAGTAGTCGGTCGACAGTAGTAGCGGGTGGACGGTTGTACTGAGCGGGCGTCGGCGGCGTGCTCTGCTCGTCTCGCGACTCTGGTCACGGTTCGGGACGATGTATAGTATATTGTGTTATAATCAAAAAGGTGGTGTGACGCTGCATTGCGCAAATCTGATAACGTATGTTCATTGTACTTATTTTGTTCAACAACAAAAGCCCCACTATTACTGTTTTTCTAAAGTAACTTTTGTCTCTTAACGAAAAACATTCACTTTTTAAAGACTACGTCCTATGGCATTTCCCTCCAAGGAGTGCAATTAATTACCAGCCAGCACTCATTCATTGCACACAGCTGTGTAAGGGGTATCTACAATTGAGGAGCGGATATAAATGCAATTTTTTTTTTGTTTTTTTTTCTTTTGTGTGTGTGTTGTAACCTCCCAGCAAAATTTAAAATAATGGACAATGTTATTTACGGATGCTAATGGACATTGCGCTAATTGTAACCTCGCCCACAATGAGAGGTATTGAAAATGGCAACAAAAATGTGAAATTCGCAATCTGACTCAAATATAAAGTCTTCACACAACATTTAAAAAAGTCCGTTCAGTGACAAGAAACTTCAATTAAACCGAAATATCGGTCTTTGGCCCTGTGCAAAACAATCAGAATTAAAGTCTTACCTCCGAATAAATGGATGTCACATTTCTGCTCTGGTTGTTGCGCAGCGCTTGGAGGAACTGCATTGCAAATAATAATATTCTCTCTTTTTTTTTGTGATTTTAGTGACATTTTTCTTCAAAGAAGTGGAATGAAATGTGAAGTGCAACGAACTCTTTAGTTCAATAAAAAATTAAATGTTTGAAAAATGCTTTTGAAATAAAAATTATTATTGGGGAACTTGTTGGAGAATAATTACAATAAATACAATTTTTCATTATCTAATGATTATATTAATTAACAGTATACCTTATTCACCATCTTGACCAGTGTTGCCGACCGCCTACATCACAACAACCGCACTCGGCTGCTACTACTGACCGACCGCTCTGCATGACGACTATTAGCGTACTGCACGCGACGACTACTGACTGACTGACTGACTGACTGAGAACCGCTCGCAACACTCGCGCAGTCCAGCGCAAACTCTCTGGTCACAGATGCTACAATGTCTCGCCATCGCTACTATGTTACATACGTGTTTCAGTGTCTTTTTCATTGGGGTAACGATCTTTGGCTCTTTTTATTCTGAATACAGGGCCAAAGGTCAACGCTGCTGCCCTTATACAATTTATCAGGTTTCATTATGTCTGTTGCAATGTTACATACGGTTCACTCTTTCATTAATATTATCGTTGGGTTTGTTTTGTAGGGACGTTAACATTCTGGCACATTTTTATTATCATCGGACTCTCTGCTATTTGTGCAGGGAGGTTATGCCTGGGTCCATTTCCATTTCCATTTACATTTTAATATTGATAGACTTTTTGTTTTCTTTTTTGTTTCTTGTTGTTTTTCCTTCTTTTTTTTTGTTTTGTTTTTCCCGCTCTCACCACCACCGCCGCATCACGCCTTCCGTTTTCTTGGTTTCTTTTCTGTTCTTCAACTGCTTCAACATCACCGCGCCCCATTTCCACACCACAGCCATCAGCCTCCAAGACGGGCGGGCGCAGTGTGCCATTTCCGGCGCACAAGCACACCCGTACGGTACTCTCCTCGCCCCCACGCCACCAACAACACAGCGACCACGCGGCTTTCAGGCATGGCACGGCATGGCACGGCACGGCACGGCACGGCACCGGCGAAATGCGCCGCCCCCGCCCCTCCGCGCATCCGTCCGTCTCGCCACGTTCACTGACAGCCGCGTCTGCGGCTACACCACGACAACCACAACACAACACCGCTCCCCTCCCTGGCAACTCACATTGTTTTTCTCCTCCTCTTTTGCACAAACCACAACGCCGAGCACAGGCGCAAGCCACCCACACCCCGCGCCCCTCCCCGTCCCGTCTTTGGCCGCCGCTCCTCGTTTCCTCGTTTGCCCCCTCCCATCTCCCGAAATGCCATGCCAGCAGCGTTACGCATGCCCCTCCCCTGTCCACACAACACTACCGCCTAACGAACAGCCACATCCAGGGCACGCCCACCTCCAAACACTGCCAATTCACGGACGCACGCACACACACACACACACACACACACACACACACACTCACTTTCTCGACACCTTTCTGTACGGAGGGTGCGTCATCTCGACCGTGACAGAGTGACGGCAACTATCGACGATCCATTTCCCCCCACTGGTAAAACATGTCCACTAACACCTACATACATCATTCAAGTACACAGACAATAGCATACACACAATGGGAGGGCACACGAACATGGACGGCACGGCACTGTCATACACTCTTCCTCAGAACCATATCAACAAACGTTACGTACATCCGGGAAAGCGAAAGCGAACGCGAAAGCGAAAGCGAAAGCAAAAGCAAAGGCAAAGCCCAATGCAGCCGTCAAAGGTAACGTTCACCACGGCAGACACTTGCAGCCGCGCCGCCGTTAAACGCATTTCAGTGCGGCTCCAATACGCCTCCGACACGGGAACGTTCCGTTGCTCTACGAATGCGTTTCTCCCCTTTTTCCCTTCCTCTCTCTTTTGCCCCCCCTCCTTGCACTCTTGCCTCATTCCTCACGTTCTGCCCAGACATTCCGACCGATCAAAGTCAACCTTTCGTTACCGTTCTCAGCGCGACGGTGTACAACAGTATGACGGGTGTGCCCAAGACTTCGGGTTCAGTTGCGTGACGCCGGTCTATCGCGCCGATCGACAGTTACTCAGGGGGCGACGGATCGGACCACGTCACCGACACACAAAACACTTTCAAACAAACAAATACATACCGGATGGACACAGACAAACACGTGTACAGACATTCGCCAAACAAACGACCGCCGCCGCCGCCGTCGTCGTCTAGCGTGCATCTTGAATGACGACATCGGTGTGCGTGCGTCGTACGCAATCAGTCAGACACGGCTATCAAACATCAGAGTCGAATGGTACATCATCGTGCGTGTCGCCGTACACGTACAGTACAATACAACAACAATGCGTCTTAATGGCACGTTCATTTCAACGTCACTCACACACCTCCACGCTGCAGTTACGTCGCACCATTGTCAAACTCGGCGTACAGCAAAGGGAATAGTGGGCGGCAAAAAAAACCAAACAAAAACACTTCACATTTCACCCTCGCCATGTATGATGTGCAAAAAAAACAAACCCGCAAACGGCCGTCGTTACGGTGACACAAAAGTCGCCGATCGCACTGTCCCCCCTCGCAGACGGGTAACACACACACCCCAACAACACCAATGGGTCAAAAACCACGCCAACGAGGCGTGCCACCATTCCACGCCACGGCGACCAACCTCGTGGCCGTACCCCGCGCAACACGCTTTGACGCGCCCCCCCCACCCACAATCAAAATGCACACATACATCACAGCCGTCCACACAAACAACAACAACAATTCCGCCCTTCCCGCAAAAGGCAAGTTGGTGGCCCTGAAAAGGGCCGTTTTGCCGCTCTCGCAACGGAGGAGCCTTCTCCATCCTTCCTTCCATTCCAGAGCCACCTCCTTACTTGGAGCTCGTGTACTTGGTCACCGCCTTCGCGCCCTCGCTCACGGCGTGCTTGGCCAGCTCGCCAGGCAGCAACAGCCGCACAGCGGTCTGGATCTCGCGGGACGTGATGGTCGAGCGCTTGTTGTAGTGCGCCAGGCGAGAAGCCTCGGCCGCAATGCGCTCGAAAATGTCGTTCACGAAGCTGTTCATGATGCTCATCGCCTTCGACGAGATGCCCGTGTCAGGGTGCACCTGCTTCAGCACCTTGTAGATGTAGATGGCATAGCTCTCCTTCCTCTTGCGCTTCTTCTTCTTGTCGCCCTTCGAAATGTTCTTCTGCGCCTTGCCAGCCTTCTTGGCGGCCTTCCCGCTAGTCTTGGGCGGCATCTCGAACCAACGTACGGCAGCAGCAACACCAGTAGCAAGCGCTCCGCTCTAGTCAGCGTCTCCCCACACAGTGGCACCCGCCGCCAGCCGCCGCCGCACCTTTACCAGCTCGCCCTGTTGCGGCCGCCGACCAATGGGGCGCGCGCGCAACCGGCCGCCGCACCCGAGCCCATAAAGCACCCCCACCCCGGCTGCGCCGGCGACTCGCCGAGCGGCAGTCGAACGTTGAGCTAGTCTCCGTGCGTCTGCTACGCAAAGCCATAGGCCCCCGCTTGCACGGGTGACAATCCAGGTGCTTCTTCGGCTTCGCTTTTATTAAAGCGTTGACGGGTGCACACGTCGAAGCGCAGCACGGTCAGGCTGCACGATGAGCAAATTGTCGTGTGCGGTTTCAATCTGCGGTGACGATTCGGGGTCCCAGCAGCTCGCTGCTGGCGGCGTCGATGTCGTCTCCTCGATGTCGCGGGCCGCTTTTCCGGGCGGTTCGGGTACTTCTGCTGCCGCAGAGCCATGCTCTGCTCCCCCGAGTGTTAGGGACTCTGCAGGTCAGGGCCTGGTCACTGGCCAGTGTCCCGCGCCTGCCAGTTTGTTAGGGCCAAGCACAGCCGCCGGAAACCTAACGGTGTCGGCAACGAAGGCGGCGTCTGGCATACCCAAGGCAGCCCTCGACTTTGCTTCCACTTCCGCCCCCAACGAGATCAAGAGGGCGCCTAACGCCGTCAAACAACAAACCAGCACTACGTCTTTCATTGTCAGTATGAGCAGCGCCACTAATTCCCCAAATCGAGACGTTGACAGACTACTACTAGAAAACGCACAGAATAACCTCCTCCCTTATCTTGCGTCCCGCAGGCGTGAAAAAGGGAATCGTCTCCCAGTAAAAATTCTCCCGAAACCCTCTTCCAAAGCCCAACCCAAACCTACCCGCAAAACCACTCCCAACCTCAAATCCACCCTCCCACCGTCCCCTAAAGTTAAACTTTCCAGGACCCAGAAAAAGAACCGAGGCAGGCGTAAAAACCTCGTAAAGCGACTCAAAGCTTCCAGCCAATCTCCGGAAGCTGAGAACAAACAAAAGGAACACGATTCCGAATCAGATAGCCCTCTGGTTATCGATGAGTCCAGGCAGGAGCAGGAAAACGAGATCGGGGAAACCGCTACTAGCGGTGAAGGTGACGGCTTTCAACTAGCCAGAAAAACCATCCGCCAACCCACACCCCCGCCGGCCACGGAAGCGGCACCAACATCTAACCGTTTTTCCGCCATAGACGACGAACCCACGACCAATGATGCGCCACTCCAACCACCAGTGGGCTCGCAGAAACGAGCATACCTCCCCCCAATCGTCGCTGAATTTGACAAGGACTACAAAGAGCTCTATGATCTAGTGAAGAGCGCAGTAGGTGATAGATTCAAAGCCAAACCGGCAGGGGGTGACAAAATAAAGCTCACCCTCCACTCCATGGACGAATACATGGCGGTAAAACAACTTTTGAGTGATAAGAAAGTTCCGCACTACACTTTCCCGACCGAAAGGATCAGGAACCTAAATATAGTTATCCGCGACCTACCGCGCAAACTATCGCCCTCAGCGATAAAAGAAGACCTGATCCGCCAAAATTTCGATGTTAAGACCGTCACACAAATGAAACCACCCGGTTCCAATAACAAGTGGCCCCTCTACCTCGCCGTAATGCCAGACATACCGATAAACAAAAAGCCTATGAGGAGTGTCCTGCAGATACCCATAACCACCGAACTGTTAAAAAAAGAAAAATCGGTCTCAACAATGCTTTAGGTGCCAGGGACTGGGACATGTGGCCTCACACTGCGACATGCCTGTACGATGCAGGAAGTGTGCGGAGGGACACGACTCCAGGACCTGTCAAATTAAAATAGAAGACCCAAGAATAAAGTGTGCGCTATGCGGCGAAGGGCACACCGCCAGCTACCTGGGATGCAGGGTTCATAAGAACTACGCCCAACGCTGGCGAGGCTCGAATGCACCCCCAAACAAACCCCAAGCTAAACCCCCAAACCGACCTGAAATCACAAGACGAGATAGGCCGCCCTACAGAGGCAAATCCCGGGAGGTGACGACCGCCGCGACGTTCGCAAACATCGCGGCCGACACTGAGGCGCGCAGTAGCGCCCCTCTGCCGGCCGAGATGGGACCGGAATCTTGCGGCCGACGCTCCCCGGAAACAACCCAGGACACTCCTCTCCTTGACCAGATCCCTGACGACGGAGAATGCCCTAGGGAAGTCCTAACCCCTGCCCCAAAGACCAGTCTGCGGCGGGCAGAGGGCGCGGACCGTCAGACCGCTGGCAGACATCCTGTCACTCAAAGTCTGAGCGAAGCTGCGCCCTCGCCCTCCACAGACGATCCTGTGCTGGGAGTCATGTCCCAAACTCTGAATCTTCTCGCGCAGATGATGCGGGAGATTCAGCAGCAAAATGCACAGATCCTCGCCGCCCTACAAGCAGCAGTTAAGCAGTCGCATCCCTCAGCGACTTCCCAAGCAACAACAACAGCCAAACATGGATAGACGCCCCCATATCCAAGGTCTGAAAATGTGCGTCTTTAACGCAGACGGCATCTTCAACCAAGTCATGGAGTTCCGAGAGCTCATGAAGGAGCTTAATATCGACGTTTGCATGATGTCAGAAACACACCTAAAACCGGGAGTAAAAGCGGCAGTCCCAAACTATAACAGTTACAGACGAGACAGGCCAACCGCAGGAGGCGGGGTGGCCATATACGTAAAGAGAGGGATCCCCCATCACCAGATATTCCCCCCAGCTACCCGCTCGTTAGAAACGGTAGCTGTGGAAATAGCCACAGTTACAGGCCCCCTCACAGTCGTTGCAGCTTACCGCCAACCGACCCCAACCTTAGATGAGGACGACATTCCCGCACTAGCACAAATCAGAGGCAAGCTCCTAATAGGAGGAGACCTCAATGCAAAACACGCAGACTGGCATTCTAGACTCACGACCAGAGCCGGTCGTCAACTGCAGCGACTCGCGCGAGACCACCAGTTCGACGTCTGGGGCCCAGAAGAGCCGACACACTTCCCTAAAAACGGAGGCCGGCCAGACGTCCTTGACATAGCTCTCACAAGGAGAATAACAGGCTTCGTGACTGCGAGAACAATAAATAGAATGTCCTCCGATCACAACCCAGTTATAATCGAGGTCGACGTGGGAGAAAGGGTAGCTCTCCCACAACACCAGGTATCGTATAAGCACACGAACTGGGAGCACTTTCAGGTAAATGTCGCTTCTGAAATAGCTCGCGCCCCGCCTCCAACTGCAGATACTGCAGAACAGGCGCTTAAAGACCTTACCAACACGATCCTGCAGGCTGCTGAGGAGGCCACACCCCGGCAGCGGGAAGGCCCTCCTCCTCAAATACAACTCCCGGAGCACCTGCTTGCGCAAATTAGGCACAAAAACAGGGTCGCAAAAGAATGGAAAATAACAAGAAATCCGGCAACTAGGAGGCTGCTCAACCGTCTACAGAGAGAGTTGAAAGTAGCACTCAATGAGCACCGCAACCAGCAATGGTCTGCCCGCCTATCAGCCCTCAAAGTAGACGACAACAGCCTATGGCAAGCTACCAAGCAATTCACACGTACACGCGCGCGTATGCCACCTCTGCACGGCGAGCGTGGAAGCCTTGTCTTCAGCCCTGTCGACAAGGCCAACGCGCTCGCCGACTCGTTCGAACAACAGTTTCAACCAGCAGAGGCGCAGGACGAGGACCACGAAATCATAGTCCGTCAGCAGCTTGCAGTATTCCTTGCAGCTGAAGACGACGAGAATGAACACACTCCACTTTTCGCCCCAGAAGACGTGGCAAAAGTCATTAGGTCCCTGCCCAACAAAAAGGCCCCAGGCCACGACCGGCTCACAAACCAGTTAGTTAAGAACCTCCCGCCACTGGCAATCACACACATCGCGAACGTCTTCAACGAGATTACTCGATCCCGCGAGTTTCCAGCGTGCTGGAAACACGCGGAGGTGGTCGCGATAGCTAAACCCGGTAAGGACCCATTATTCCCACAGCACTACAGACCGATTAGTCTTCTGCCCACTCTCAGTAAAATCTACGAGCGCCTCCTAATCACACCTATTGAGCAACACATCTCCAGAGAGCAAGTTCTGCCTGATTTCCAGTTTGGATTCAGGCAGAAACACTCCGCCCCCCAACAGATCATGAGAGTTGTTGAAGCAGCCACCGAGGCCTTCAACCGCAGAAGCTACTGTGGGATAGTGCTACTTGATGTAGCCAAGGCCTTCGATTCCGTATGGCACAATGGGTTATTGTACAAACTATACACACAAGGCTTCCCCGGGACGATAGTAAAGCTGCTGAAAAGCTATCTCTCGAATAGGACATTTTCCGTCAGGGTTGACAACTCCCTGTCAACAAAAAGACGCATACGTGCAGGGGTGCCCCAGGGATCGGTGCTAGGGCCTGTCCTGTACAGCCTGTACACGGCAGACACACCCACCTCACCCCTGGTGCACACTGCACAATATGCAGATGATACAGCATTTTTCACCCGCAACCCAAACAGGGATCTGGTCACAAGACGCCTCCAAAGAGTTCTCAACGCCACAGAGGAATGGTCCAAAAGGTGGCGCATCACAATAAACAGCGGGAAAACGCAGGCAATTGTGATTACGCGCCGATTAGGACCGCGAGGACCACGCAGGCGACCACCCTTAAATCTAAGATTAAACGGCCAAGAACTCCCTTGGCGAAACACCGCAAAGTATCTAGGGGTGACCTTAGATAAGAGGCTGACATGGCAGGCGCACATCGATGACCTGCGCCGCCGAGCCAGCGCTCGCTTGAGCGTACTATACCCAGTCCTTAATACCAGTAGTGCGCTAACAGCAGACCTAGGAGTACGCGTCTACTGCACCCTCATACGCCCCATAATGGAATACGCGTGCCCAGTATGGGGCTATGCGGCCAAGACGCACGTACTCAAACTCCAAAGGGTTCAAAATAGGGCCCTCAAACGAGCCTTACACCTCCCCTCCCGATTCCCCACAGACGACCTACACGCGTCTGCGGACGTAATTCGACTACAACAGCGCTTTGCCGACCTGGCTAAAGCGTTCTACGAAACAGCCAGCAGGTCAACAAACCCCCTCATCAATTCACTGGGTCAATATGACCCCACCATCAAGCGTCACAAAACTCCCAGGTCAATTTTCTTTGACTGAACACACACTCGCCCACCATCACATCACCCTCTCTCAGCCCCCATCAACTCGCCAACATCATCACCCAAAAACCGCCATAGATCAGGCAGTACAAGTTAAGTAGCAAATACGCACATAAACACACAAGACATACCGCAAAAGTAAAGACACAACACAACAATCACACATTCCCAATTCGAAGTAAATGTCCAAGGACAAAAACTTCACCACTAGTCACCCTGAAGGCCAGGGTACAAAAGGTGCGAGCGCGGCTGCGCCGGCACGCACTCCGCTGCTCGACTCGCTGCCGCTCGCACCGGTCGTTTTCGTTTCCGTTTCGTGTGCACCGTCGCTAGCCCATCGCCATGTCCGGACGCGGAAAGGGAGGCAAAGTCAAGGGCAAGTCAAAGTCCCGCTCAAGCAGGGCTGGGCTCCAGTTCCCGGTCGGCAGAATCCACCGCCTCCTGCGCAAGGGAAACTACGCAGAGCGCGTCGGCGCCGGGGCGCCCGTCTACCTCGCCGCCGTCATGGAGTACCTCGCGGCTGAGGTGCTCGAGCTGGCCGGAAACGCGGCCCGCGACAACAAGAAGACGCGCATCATCCCGCGCCACCTGCAGCTTGCCATCCGCAACGACGAGGAGCTCAACAAGCTCCTGTCGGGCGTCACCATCGCACAGGGTGGTGTCCTGCCCAACATCCAGGCCGTCCTGCTGCCAAAGAAGACCGAGAAGAAGGCCTAAAGGAGGCCAGGCAATCGCAGCGCCGCGTGCTCCCCTGCACGCAACGCGCTTTGCCGGCTCGGCCCACAACAATCGGCCCTTTTCAGGGCCACCACACAAACCTACGTCCAAAGCAAAATTGCAGTCGTCCTCGCCGCACCTTGTTTTGTTTTAACTTTGCACTGTCACAGCACAGCCGCCGCCGGCGCACGTCCGCCATCTTGTCGCCCACACAGCCCGTGTGGCCCAACACACACACACACACACACACATTTTGCACGGTCGCAGTCGCCTTCCAAACCGACAACGGCAGCAATAATGACCATTGTTAAAGGGAGGCGTGTCGACACACCGCCCTCCACTCCCGCGCGCAACGGCCGTCGACACGAACGAAACAGCTGATCCGGCCGCCTATGCCCACACGCCTTGCCTCGGAAACCCCAACGCCGCCGCAAACAAACACACAGAGCCAAACCACGCAAGCAAATAATCACCGCCTCTCGCACAACAACACACAGCCCGCCATCTCCGTCGCGATCGATACAAAGACACACAAACGAAGCAGCTCCACACACAGCCAGCCACATGACACGTTTCCTTTCCTTCTCCCCTCCCAGTCACATCACGTCGCTCAAACGGAAAGAAAGAAAGAAACAAACAAACAACACAGCGCACACACGCAGCAACAACACAGACTCTTTCGCACTTTTCAACTTCCGAACAGTGTGGTGGCCCTGAAAAGGGCCGTTTTCTAGTCTCTCCCACCCACAAGCACGGCCGCGGGAAGGCCAGCGCCCGCTGCGACGCAGCCTAACCGCCGAAACCGTACAGGGTGCGCCCCTGCCTCTTCAGGGCGTACACCACGTCCATGGCCGTCACAGTCTTGCGCTTGGCGTGCTCAGTGTACGTCACCGCGTCGCGGATCACGTTCTCCAGGAACACCTTCAGCACCCCGCGGGTCTCCTCGTAGATCAGACCAGAGATGCGCTTCACGCCGCCCCTGCGAGCCAGGCGGCGGATGGCGGGCTTCGTGATGCCCTGGATGTTGTCGCGCAACACCTTGCGGTGCCGCTTGGCGCCACCCTTGCCGAGCCCCTTTCCTCCCTTGCCGCGGCCTGTCATCCTTCCTTCCTCGGGCAAAGCAAAACGTGCACAAACAGCGGCTGCAGCGGCTGGCGAGTCGGCTACGGTCTGCGCCCAGCGCGCCCGCCGCCCCCCTATATAGACTCTGGCCCGCCCTCCCCCCACCACGCGCAACCGAGGGCATATAAGCGCAGCACGGAGGCGCGCGGGCCCGTTGTCAAGGCAGCACCGGACGCCGCGCCACACCTAACCTCCACGCACGCCGCTCCGCTACCGCTACCGCCATGGCCCGCACAAAGCAAACGGCCCGCAAGTCCACCGGCGGAAAGGCGCCGCGCAAACAGCTCGCCACCAAGGCGGCGAGGAAGAGCGCGCCCGCCACCGGAGGCGTCAAGAAGCCCCACCGCTACAGGCCGGGCACCGTCGCCCTGCGAGAAATCAGGCGCTACCAGAAGAGCACAGAGCTGCTCATCCGCAAGCTGCCATTCCAGCGCCTAGTGCGCGAGATCGCCCAGGACTTCAAGACCGACCTGCGCTTCCAGAGCTCCGCAGTCATGGCCCTGCAGGAGGCCAGCGAGGCCTACCTCGTCGGCCTCTTCGAAGACACCAACCTGTGCGCAATCCACGCCAAGCGCGTCACCATCATGCCCAAGGACATCCAGCTCGCGCGCCGCATCCGCGGCGAGCGCGCCTAAACCGCGCCGCGGCACCGCACCGCACAAACAAAAACGGCCCTTTTCAGGGCCACTAACATCTCTCCGTCGCGAGCAAACTTTGTCGGTCGCCTGCCTCTCGCCCCGCAACCCAAAAACAAAAACCACCACTTCCCGTCCGTCCGCCACACCCGCTCACTCTGCCTGCCTGCTAGCAGCGCGCAACAATCACACATCATCCCTCCCCGGCGCTCAAAGCGCACAATACCCAACGGCCGACGTCACACCGCACGGGTGGCTGGCCGGCCGCCGCTTTCGTTTCGAAAACAAAAAAAACCCGCACTCCACTCCGACGCGCTCGCTCGCTCTACACGCCACCGAAATCCCCGCCGACTCCTTCCGCATCTCAACGTGCCCCCCGTTGCAAAACATAACACACACACACACAAAGGAACAAAACAAAGACCAGACACGACTCGACAAGACAGACATCCGAGAAGAACGAACGCAGGCAAGCCAACCAACGTATTCAAACTAAACAACGTGACAGAAAACCAACCGTCGGCCGCCGCCACAAACACGGCGACAATCAACCACGACAACAACAACAACAACAACAACAACAACACCGCTTACCGCTACCGCCGCCCACACCCGCCACCGACCCCCGCAATCCAACCACCACGGCACGCAAACAGCATCCCCACGGGCATACAGACAGACACCCACACCAAACGCAACACGACAATCAAAACCTTCCCCGACGTGCTTTGATGGCCCTGAGAAGGGCCGTTTTGGGCCGCGCGTCTCTTGCGCGCCACTAGACGACGACGGGGGGTGGGGACGACGGAGTCAAGCGCCAAACCCTTCCTTTCCCCCATCTCTTTCTCCTCTACTCTACTTCTTCTTCTTGGGCGAAGCCTTCGCCTTAGACGGCGTCGTCGCCTTCTTCGGGCGCGGCGCCTTCGGCTTCTTCGTCGGAACCTTGGCGGCCTTCTTCGCCTTCGACGGCGACTTGGCCTTGGCCGGCTTGGCCGCAGCCGCCTTCTTCGCACCCGCGGGAGCGGCCGACGCCGCAGACGCCTTCTTGGCGGCGCCCGCCTTCCGACCGGTCGCCGCCTTCACGCCACCAGCCTTCTTTGCGCCGGCCGCACGGGCGCCCTTCTTCTCCTTGCTGGCCGGAGCGGCGCGCTTCTTCTTGGCACCGCCAGCACGAGCCTTGCCGCCCTCGGCCGCCCCCCCGCCGCCGGCGCCGGCAAGCTTGAACGAGCCGGACGCGCCCTTCCCCTTCGTCTGCACCAGCTCGCCCGCCACGACGGCCGACTTGAGGTACTTCTTGATAAACGGCGCCAGCTTCTCCGCGTCCAGCTTGTAGTGCGCGGCTATGTACTTCTTGATCGCCTGCAGCGACGACCCGCCGCGCTCCTTCAGACTCTTGATGGCGGCCGTCACCATCTCAGAGGTGCGCGGGTGCGCAGGCTTGGCGCGCGGCTTCTTCGCAGACGACGCAGACTTGGCCTTCTTCGTAGTGCCGGTGGCGGCGGGTGCCGCAGCAGTCTCGTTCGTAGCCGCCTGATCTGCCATTTCGACGACGCGCGTAACACACAGCGAGAGCGAGCGGGACGGCAGGCACGCAAGCACAGCACAGCAGCAGAGCAGAGAATCACAAGGCCCAGCCAGTGTCGCGGGCGGGCGCGGACGGCCGAGAGAGCGGCCGCCACTCTGCGCGCCGCCGCGCCGCGCCTCCCGCGCTTGCTACCGCCCAACGTCCGACAGCCTGTGCGGAGCAGCCCCAAACCTGCGCCACAACCGCCCGCGCCTTTCAAACCACCGAGGATGGGGCTACACACAGCCACACCACAGTCGCCAACCAGTCGCCACGGCAGCGCCGCAAACCACGGCCAAACTGCAGCTACCGCGCGCTACAGCCTGGGTCGGCCCGCCGAGAATCGCCGCCCCCGCCCAAATGCCGCCCCCACAGCCCCAGCCGACGACCCGCCACAATGGCCAAACCTTCGGCAAAACTCCCACACCGTCGCCGCGGCAGCCCGGCCAGCGCGGCCGGCGCCACAGCCACACAAGCCGAGGCGTGCGGCGATGACGGCCGTGCAAACGCGCCTCCGCCGCCCCATCGCCTTCCGTCGCCCTCCCGCCGTTTCCCGATCGGCCCGCAGCCGTCGGGCCACATCGCGCGCCGTCCTCCTCCTCTCGCCCGCCAACATTCACAGCCGTTTCTCAACAATTGCCCGCCGCAAACGGACGCCGCCTGCGCAACAGGCGCCGCCGCCCCTCGCCGCTTCCGACCCAACCCCTCGACCGAGGCAAACCGCAATCCGAATCTACAGACCAACCCAATCTGCCGTCAAGCACACACGACAGCCGACCTTACACGTTACGCGTTACACATTACGTTTACACGTCTACGTTAGGTTAGGTTAGGTTAGGTGGACGTGGGTTAGGTTAAGGGGACTTGGGTTAGGTTAAGCGTCAAACTTAGGTTAAGCATTCAAACACGTCAGGCGTCAGAGGTTAGGTTAGGTTAGGTTAGGTTACACGTTAGGTTAAGGGGTCAGTGCTAGGTTAAGAAGCGTCAAACGTAGGTTAAAAAAGCGTTCAAACGTGAGGCGTGAGCCGGACAGCTTACCTTACGTAGACGTTAGGGGCTCACAGGCTGAGCTCACCTCGCCACACCACAGGTTAGGTTCGGTTCGCTCGGCTCAGCGTAAAGCGCCGAGGTCAGGGTTACGTTCGTTCACCTTCGGGCGCCACACTTTCGGTTGAAAGGTCGCGACGGGACGACGTCGGCAGGCACGCCGCAAACGAACAAAAACGTACAGACGACGTCGGAAACCGCCGACAGACGGGGGAGCAGCACGACCACGACCAGACACCGAGCGCGAACGAGACACACGCGAACCACCCCCACCGGCCAAAGGGCACCACACAACAACCCAGAGCACCACGTGTCGACACCAGAGCAACCCGCCGCTCACGCGACATGGGCTGGCACCGAAGGGCAACCGCCCGCAACTGCGCTTTCCGCGCCGGCCCGGATGCACGTCGTGCTACAACAACACCACTACCGTACACAGCCGCTGTTCACAACATCACTATCAATGGCGCGCCCGCGGCTCGCCGCCGTCGCAGTCGCAGCCCCAACGCCAGCACTTTTGCACCACCATTCACACGCACCGCAACACAGCTCGCCGACACAGCCGAACAAAACAAACACCACACAACAACAGCAACAACGCCGCCGCCTCTACTTGTGCCGGCGACCCACCCCGCCGATGGCGCACCTTTCGCCAGCCGGCAATCGACACACACGCACCCACCCACCGGGGCCCAGTGCAAAAAAAAACACACAAAAACAAAAAAACCAAACAACACAAACGACACGGGAAGCGCACACCGCCACTTCGCGCGCACGCCACCAACCAGTCGTCGTCTCAAAATAACAAACACAAACAAAATAAACTAACAACTAGGGCAACACAAAACAAAAACGCCTCGCACGAACCGCCCACAAAAAGGACAAGCACACGCACAGCCTCTGCTGACGACCACGACGCAGCGGCACGCTGCTCCTGTCCCGCGCCCCGCGCCCCACTCGATTCACAACTCACGCGACACCGTCAACGACGGGCTCGCTTCCCGCAACCTACCACCTTTCCGCCACGACGCACAGCCCCAGCCAGCCCCACCCGACGACGCCCGTGGCAACGACTGCACTTTCACCACCGCCTCCCCCTTCCCCCCCCCAAAACACACACACACACACACACACACACACACACACACACACACACAGCCAGCCAAAAACGCACTCGCGACCCACACATGCACGTGCATCGGCACACGCCAACCAGTCAACGTCGACAACCACACGCAAGGCTCGAAACGAAACCGGCGTCCTTCCACGTTGCCATCACGCTACGCGACACAAGACACAAGGAACCAACACAACAGCCGGCCCCACTAATTCCCACTCTCACGCCGCAAAAAGCACACCGAAACCGCCAAACGCACGCACATTCCCCTTCGCACTGACACCACCGACCGGCTCGCTACCACACACCTCTCGGCAGCCGTTTCACGCCAATTCGCCACACAGTCGACAAGCGCCCGCCCTGTACGGCACACGCAACGACGCAGCGCAGCAAAGGGCGCCCGCAACACATACCTCTCCGCCGCCCGACGCGCCAACCGCCACACCACACCGCCAGCCACTCGCAAATTGTGCACTGCCACCAGCCACACGTCCAACACGCCGCGCCGCCTCCGGCCACCCGCCAGGGGGCGCTCACGTCCGCGACAACAGCGCGGCCCGCCGGGCCGGGCCGAACCGAACCGAGCCGCCGCTGCTCTGCACTCGGCACGGCCACACCCTGCTGCAGACCGGGCTCGTCTCTCTGTACGCGTCTGCCTGCGCATCAACACAACACGACCTTTTATATTTTTTTTTTTCCTCTCTACCGCCATCCCTTCTTCTCGCGTTTTACTCGTTGTTGCAGCAGCGGCGCCACACCTACACATCCACAGCCCCAGCCGAGCCGGCCTCACCTCAGGGCCCGCCGCCAGCGTCTCCTCCTCGGGCACAGGTGCGGTGCTGTGGCCGCCCATCCAACCGCATTGCTGGCCGTCCAGCCACCAGGCGTTCCCACTGCCGCGAGCCACGCCGCGCACCGACCCTGCTGCAGAAAACGAAGCATAGCCAGAGACCGACCGATACACAAAGCAAGCCGTCGCCTCGCCTCTTGTCCTTCCTGCCTTCCTTCCGCCCCCGCCCTTCTCACACCACCGCCTCTCCACTTTCGCCCCCCCCCCCCCCCCTCCTTTTTTTTTTTTTTTTTTTTTTCTTCTTTCTTTCTTTCTTTGGCCCTCTCTCCTTCCCGCCATGGCGGTTACGGCACCGCCTGCAGCGGCAGATTTTTTGCGCCCACACGCCTACTCCTACCACCATTAACCTTGCCCTGCCCTGCCCATCAACGTCGCAGTCGAACCGACGCTTGCCAACACACTGCCCACGTTCCTTTCTCTTTTCGGCCTACGCCCATTACGCGCCGCCGCCACAGCACCTTCTTCCCACAACACACCGACGTCATCACACGCACCCAAAACAGGGGCCACGACCGTGTTCCTCGCCCACTCCCATCCCGCACGGTACGCACATTCCCAACTACTACCGCGCACCCTCCCTTTCCAATCTGTGTGTCTCTGTGTCTGTGTCCTGTCCGCGCGTGACGCCTCTCAACATCCGCCGTCCCCCGTCCCCCGTCCCGTTTTCGCCCCCATGCCGTCGTCGCGCCGCCTCCTCCCCGTCCACCGCCGCCCCTGTCCGCCCCGCACCACACCATACACCGCTGCTTGTCCCGGCCGTTGCCACCAAAGGCGCCGACCGCAAACGCGCCACGCCGCAGCCCCCGTGCGTCTCGCGCTCGCTTGCATCTCCGTGCCGACGCTGCCTCTCTTCCCACTCGCACTCGACCTCGACAACACAGTCTTTGGCTCCGCCACTGCGTGTTCCGGTGGTACGCACGCTGCAACACGTATGTATTCATTACCAGAGCGATGGCGAGGCATGACAGCATCTCTGTCTGACCAGAGAGTTCTTTATCGCTGCTAGTCGGCGCTTGGACCGCGCCAGACGACAGTAGTGGCACGCACCGGGTCGCCAGGAACAGTTGTTATATATATTGTAGCGCGAGTCGGGAGAGGTAGTAGTCGGTCGACAGTAGTAGCGGGTGGACGGTTGTACTGAGCGGGCGTCGGCGGCGTGCTCTGCTCGTCTCGCGACTCTGGTCACGGTTCGGGACGATGTATAGTATATTGTGTTATAATCAAAAAGGTGGTGTGACGCTGCATTGCGCAAATCTGATAACGTATGTTCATTGTACTTATTTTGTTCAACAACAAAAGCCCCACTATTACTGTTTTTCTAAAGTAACTTTTGTCTCTTAACGAAAAACATTCACTTTTTAAAGACTACGTCCTATGGCATTTCCCTCCAAGGAGTGCAATTAATTACCAGCCAGCACTCATTCATTGCACACAGCTGTGTAAGGGGTATCTACAATTGAGGAGCGGATATAAATGCAATTTTTTTTTTGTTTTTTTTTCTTTTGTGTGTGTGTTGTAACCTCCCAGCAAAATTTAAAATAATGGACAATGTTATTTACGGATGCTAATGGACATTGCGCTAATTGTAACCTCGCCCACAATGAGAGGTATTGAAAATGGCAACAAAAATGTGAAATTCGCAATCTGACTCAAATATAAAGTCTTCACACAACATTTAAAAAAGTCCGTTCAGTGACAAGAAACTTCAATTAAACCGAAATATCGGTCTTTGGCCCTGTGCAAAACAATCAGAATTAAAGTCTTACCTCCGAATAAATGGATGTCACATTTCTGCTCTGGTTGTTGCGCAGCGCTTGGAG
>NW_025725489.1:0-30621 GCF_021461395.2 Schistocerca americana | reverse complement strand
ACCCTGACCTCGGCGCTTTACGCTGAGCCGAGCGAACCGAACCGAACCTAACGTGTGGTGTGGCGAGGTGAGCTCAGCCTGTGAGCCCCTAACGTCTACGTAAGGTAAGCTGTCCGGCTCACGCCTCACGTTTGAACGCTTTTGTAACCTACGTTTGACGCTTCTTAACCTAGCACTGACCCCTTAACCTAACGTGTAACCTAACCTAACCTAACCTAACCTAACCTAACCTCTGACGCCTGACGTGTTTGAATGCTTAACCTAAGTTTGACGCTTAACCTAACCCAAGTCCCCTTAACCTAACCCACGTCCACCTAACCTAACCTAACGTAGACGTGTAAACGTAATGTGTAACGCGTAACGTGTAAGGTCGGCTGTCGTGTGTGCTTGACGGCAGATTGGGTTGGTCTGTAGATTCGGATTGCGGTTTGCCTCGGTCGAGGGGTTGGGTCGGAAGCGGCGAGGGGCGGCGGCGCCTGTTGCGCAGGCGGCGTCCGTTTGCGGCGGGCAATTGTTGAGAAACGGCTGTGAATGTTGGCGGGCGAGAGGAGGAGGACGGCGCGCGATGTGGCCCGACGGCTGCGGGCCGATCGGGAAACGGCGGGAGGGCGACGGAAGGCGATGGGGCGGCGGAGGCGCGTTTGCACGGCCGTCATCGCCGCACGCCTCGGCTTGTGTGGCTGTGGCGCCGGCCGCGCTGGCCGGGCTGCCGCGGCGACGGTGTGGGAGTTTTGCCGAAGGTTTGGCCATTGTGGCGGGTCGTCGGCTGGGGCTGTGGGGGCGGCATTTGGGCGGGGGCGGCGATTCTCGGCGGGCCGACCCAGGCTGTAGCGCGCGGTAGCTGCAGTTTGGCCGTGGTTTGCGGCGCTGCCGTGGCGACTGGTTGGCGACTGTGGTGTGGCTGTGTGTAGCCCCATCCTCGGTGGTTTGAAAGGCGCGGGCGGTTGTGGCGCAGGTTTGGGGCTGCTCCGCACAGGCTGTCGGACGTTGGGCGGTAGCAAGCGCGGGAGGCGCGGCGCGGCGGCGCGCAGAGTGGCGGCCGCTCTCTCGGCCGTCCGCGCCCGCCCGCGACACTGGCTGGGCCTTGTGATTCTCTGCTCTTGTGCTTGCGTGCCTGCCGTCCCGCTCGCTCTCGCTGTGTGTTACGCGCGTCGTCGAAATGGCAGATCAGGCGGCTACGAACGAGACTGCTGCGGCACCCGCCGCCACCGGCACTACGAAGAAGGCAAGTCTGCGTCGTCTGCGAAGAAGCCGCGCGCCAAGCCTGCGCACCCGCGCACCTCTGAGATGGTGACGGCCGCCATCAAGAGTCTGAAGGAGCGCGGCGGGTCGTCGCTGCAGGCGATCAAGAAGTACATAGCCGCGCACTACAAGCTGGACGCGGAGAAGCTGGCGCCGTTTATCAAGAAGTACCTCAAGTCGGCCGTCGTGGCGGGCGAGCTGGTGCAGACGAAGGGGAAGGGCGCGTCCCGGCTCGTTCAAGCTTGCCGGCGCCGGCGGCGGGGGGGCGGCCGAGGGCGGCAAGGCTCGTGCTGGCGGTGCCAAGAAGAAGCGCGCCGCTCCGGCCAGCAAGGAGAAGAAGGGCGCCCGTGCGGCCGGCGCAAAGAAGGCTGGTGGCGTGAAGGCGGCGACCGGTCGGAAGGCGGGCGCCGCCAAGAAGGCGTCTGCGGCGTCGGCCGCTCCCGCGGGTGCGAAGAAGGCGGCTGCGGCCAAGCCGGCCAAGGCCAAGTCGCCGTCGAAGGCGAAGAAGGCCGCCAAGGTTCCGACGAAGAAGCCGAAGGCGCCGCGCCCGAAGAAGGCGACGACGCCGTCTAAGGCGAAGGCTTCGCCCAAGAAGAAGAAGTAGAGTAGAGGAGAAAGAGATGGGAAAGGAAGGGTTTGGCGCTTGACTCCGTCGTCCCCACCCCCCGTCGTCGTCTAGTGGCGCGCAAGAGACGCGCGGCCCAAAACGGCCCTTCTCAGGGCCATCAAAGCACGTCGGGGAAGGTTTTGATTGTCGTGTTGCGTTTGGTGTGGGTGTCTGTCTGGCGTTTCTGTATGCCCGTGGGGATGCTGTTTGCGTGCCGTGGTGGTTGGATTGCGGGGGTCGGTGGCGGGTGTGGGCGGCGGTAGCGGTAAGCGGTGTTGTTGTTGTTGTTGTTGTCGTGGTTGATTGTCGCCGGTGTTTGTTTTGTGGCGGCGGCCGACGGTTGGTTTTCTGTCACGTTGTTTTGTTTGAATACGTTGGTTGGCTTGCCTGCGTTCGTTCTTCTCGGATGTCTGTCTTGTCGAGTCGTGTCTGGTCTTTGTTTTGTTCCTTTGTGTGTGTGTGTGTTATGTTTTGCAACGGGGGGGCACGTTGAGATGCGGAAGGAGTCGGCGGGGATTTCGGTGGCGTGTAGAGCGAGCGAGCGCGCCTGCCTGGCCGTTGGCCGTCGGAGTGGAGTGCGGGTTTTTTTTGTTTTCGAAACGAAAGCGGCGGCCGGCCAGCCACCCGTGCGGTGTGACGTCGGCCGTTGGGTATTGTGCGCTTTGAGCGCCGGGGAGGGATGATGTGTGATTGTTGCGCGCTGCTAGCAGGCAGGCAGAGTGAGCGGGTGTGGCGGACGGACGGGAAGTGGTGGTTTTTGTTTTTGGGTTGCGGGGCGAGAGGCAGGCGACCGACAAAGTTTGCTCGCGACGGAGAGATGTTAGTGGCCCTGAAAAGGGCCGTTTTTGTTTGTGCGGTGCGGTGCCGCGGCGCGGTTTAGGCGCGCTCGCCGCGGATGCGGCGCGCGAGCTGGATGTCCTTGGGCATGATGGTGACGCGCTTGGCGTGGATTGCGCACAGGTTGGTGTCTTCGAAGAGGCCGACGAGGTAGGCCTCGCTGGCCTCCTGCAGGGCCATGACTGCGGAGCTCTGGAAGCGCAGGTCGGTCTTGAAGTCCTGGGCGATCTCGCGCACTAGGCGCTGGAATGGCAGCTTGCGGATGAGCAGCTCTGTGCTCTTCTGGTAGCGCCTGATTTCTCGCAGGGCGACGGTGCCCGGCCTGTAGCGGTGGGGCTTCTTGACGCCTCCGGTGGCGGGCGCGCTCTTCCTCGCCGCCTTGGTGGCGAGCTGTTTGCGCGGCGCCTTTCCGCCGGTGGACTTGCGGGCCGTTTGCTTTGTGCGGGCCATGGCGGTAGCGGTAGCGGTAGCGGAGCGGCGTGCGTGGAGGTTAGGTGCGGCGCGGCGTCCGGTGCTGCCTTGACAACGGGCCCGCGCGCCTCCGTGCTGCGCTTATATGCCCTCGGTTGCGCGTGGTGGGGGGAGGGCGGGCCAGAGTCTATATAGGGGGGCGGCGGGCGCGCTGGGCGCAGACCGTAGCCGACTCGCCAGCCGCTGCAGCTGCTGTTTGTGCACGTTTTGCTTTGCCCGAGGAAGGAAGGATGACAGGCCGCGGCAAGGGAGGAAAGGGGCTCGGCAAGGGTGGCGCCAAGCGGCACCGCAAGGTGTTGCGCGACAACATCCAGGGCATCACGAAGCCCGCCATCCGCCGCCTGGCTCGCAGGGGCGGCGTGAAGCGCATCTCTGGTCTGATCTACGAGGAGACCCGCGGGGTGCTGAAGGTGTTCCTGGAGAACGTGATCCGCGACGCGGTGACGTACACTGAGCACGCCAAGCGCAAGACTGTGACGGCCATGGACGTGGTGTACGCCCTGAAGAGGCAGGGGCGCACCCTGTACGGTTTCGGCGGTTAGGCTGCGTCGCAGCGGGCGCTGGCCTTCCCGCGGCCGTGCTTGTGGGTGGGAGAGACTAGAAAACGGCCCTTTTCAGGGCCACCACACTGTTCGGAAGTTGAAAAGTGCGAAAGAGTCTGTGTTGTTGCTGCGTGTGTGCGCGCTGTGTTGTTTGTTTGTTTGTTTCTTTCTTTCCGTTTGAGCGACGTGATGTGACTGGGAGGGGAGAAGGAAAGGAAACGTGTCATGTGGCTGGCTGTGTGTGGAGCTGCTTCGTTTGTGTGTCTTTGTATCGATCGCGACGGAGATGGCGGGCGGGCTGTGTGTTGTTGTGCGAGAGGCGGTGATTATTTGCTTGCGTGGTTTGTCTCTGTGTGTTTGTTTGCGGCGGCGTTGGGGTTTCCGAGGCAAGGCGTGTGGGCATAGGCGGCCGGATCAGCTGTTTCGTTCGTGTCGACGGCCGTTGCGCGCGGGAGTGGAGGGCGGTGTGTCGACACGCCTCCCTTTAACAATGGTCATTATTGCTGCCGTTGTCGGTTTGGAAGGCGACTGCGACGGTGCAAAATGTGTGCGTGTGTGTGTGTGTTGGGCCACACGGGCTGTGTGGACGACAAGATGGCGGACGTGCGCCGGCGGCGGCTGTGCTGTGACAGTGCAAAGTTAAAACAAAACAAGGTGCGGCGAGGACGACTGAAATTTTGCTTTGGACGTAGGTTTGTGTGGTGGCCCTGAAAAGGGCCGATTGTTGTGGGCCGAGCCGGCAAAGCGCGTTGCGTGCAGGGGAGCACGCGGCGCTGCGATTGCCTGGCCTCCTTTAGGCCTTCTTCTCGGTCTTCTTTGGCAGCAGGACGGCCTGGATGTTGGGCAGGACACCACCCTGTGCGATGGTGACGCCCGACAGGAGCTTGTTGAGCTCCTCGTCGTTGCGGATGGCAAGCTGCAGGTGGCGCGGGATGATGCGCGTCTTCTTGTTGTCGCGGGCCGCGTTTCCGGCCAGCTCGAGCACCTCAGCCGCGAGGTACTCCATGACGGCGGCGAGGTAGACGGGCGCCCCGGCGCCGACGCGCTCTGCGTAGTTTCCCTTGCGCAGGAGGCGGTGGATTCTGCCGACCGGGAACTGGAGCCCAGCCCTGCTTGAGCGGGACTTTGACTTGCCCTTGACTTTGCCTCCCTTTCCGCGTCCGGACATGGCGATGGGCTAGCGACGGTGCACACGAAACGGAAACGAAAACGACCGGTGCGAGCGGCAGCGAGTCGAGCAGCGGAGTGCGTGCCGGCGCAGCCGGGGTGGGGGTGCTTTATGGGCTCGGGTGCGGCGGCCGGTTGCGCGCGCGCCCCATTGGTCGGCGGCCGCAACAGGGCGAGCTGGTAAAGGTGCGGCGGCGGCTGGCGGCGGGTGCCACTGTGTGGGGAGACGCTGACTAGAGCGGAGCGCTTGCTACTGGTGTTGCTGCTGCCGTACGTTGGTTGGAGATGCCGCCCAAGACTAGCGGGAAGGCCGCCAAGAAGGCTGGCAAGGCGCAGAAGAACATTTCGAAGGGCGACAAGAAGAAGAAGCGCAAGAGGAAGGAGAGCTATGCCATCTACATCTACAAGGTGCTGAAGCAGGTGCACCCTGACACGGGCATCTCGTCGAAGGCGATGAGCATCATGAACAGCTTCGTGAACGACATTTTCGAGCGCATTGCGGCCGAGGCTTCTCGCCTGGCGCACTACAACAAGCGCTCGACCATCACGTCCCGCGAGATCCAGACCGCTGTGCGGCTGTTGCTGCCTGGCGAGCTGGCCAAGCACGCCGTGAGCGAGGGCACGAAGGCGGTGACCAAGTACACGAGCTCCAAGTAAGGAGGTGGCTCTGGAATGGAAGGAAGGATGGAGAAGGCTCCTCCGTTGCGAGAGCGGCGAAACGGCCCTTTTCAGGGCCACCAACTTGCCTTTTGCGGGAAGGGCGGAATTGTTGTTGTTGTTGTTGTTTGTGTGGACGGCTGTGATGTATGTGTGCATTTTGATTGTGGGTGGGGGGGCGCGTCAAAGCGTGTTGCGCGGGGTACGGCCACGAGGTTGGTCGCCGTGGCGTGGAATGGTGGCACGCCTCGTTGGCGTGGTTTTTGACCCATTGGTGTTGTTGGGGTGTGTGTGTGTTTGTGTGTTACCCGTCTGCGAGGGGGGACAGTGCGATCGGCGACTTTTGTGTCACCGTAACGACGGCCGTTTGCGGGTTTGTTTTTTTGCACATCATACATGGCGAGGGTGAAATGTGAAATGTTTTTGTTTGGTTTGTTTTTGCCGCCCACTATTCCCTTTGCTGTACGCCGAGTTTGACAATGGTGCGACGTAACTGCAGCGTGGAGGTGTGTGAGTGACGTTGAAATGAACGTGCCATTAAGACGCATTGTTGTTGTATTGTACTGTACGTGTACGGCGACACGCACGATGATGTACCATTCGACTCTGATGTTTGATAGCCGTGTCTGACTGATTGCGTACGACGCACGCACACCGATGTCGTCATTCAAGATGCACGCTAGACGGCGGCGGCGGCGGCGGCGCCGGTCGTTTGTTTGGCGAATGTCTGTACACGTGTTTGTCTGTGTCCATCCGGTATGTATTTGTTTGTTTGTTTGAAAGTGTTTTGTGTGTCGGTGACGTGGTCCGATCCGTCGCCCCCTGAGTAACTGTCGATCGGCGCGATAGACCGGCGTCACGCAACTGAACCGAAGTCTTGGGCACACCCGTCATACTGTTGTACACCGTCGCGCTGAGAACGGTAACGAAAGGTTGACTCTGATCGGTCGAATGTCTGGGCAGAACGTGAGGAATGAGGCAAGAGTGCAAGGAGGGGGGGGCAAAAGAGAGAGGAAGGGAAAAAGGGGAGAAACGCATTCGTAGAGCAACGGAACGTTCCCGTGTCGGAGGCGTATTGGAGCCGCACTGAAATGCGTTTAACGGCGGCGCGGCTGCAAGTGTCTGCCGTGGTGAACGTTACCTTTGACGGCTGCATTGGGCTTTGCCTTTGCTTTCGCTTTCGCTTTCGCTTTCCCGGATGTACGTAACGTTTGTTGATATGGTTCTGAGGAAGAGTGTATGACAGTGCCGTGCCGTCCATGTTCGTGTGCCCTCCCATTGTGTGTATGCTATTGTCTGTGTACTTGAATGATGTATGTAGGTGTTAGTGGACATGTTTTACCAGTGGGGGGAAATGGATCGTCGATAGTTGCCGTCACTCTGTCACGGTCGAGATGACGCACCCTCCGTACAGAAAGGTGTCGAGAAAGTGAGTGTGTGTGTGTGTGTGTGTGTGTGTGTGTGCGTGCGTGCGTCCGTGAATTGGCAGTGTTTGGAGGTGGGCGTGCCCTGCATGTGGCCCGGAAAAGGCTGTTCGTTAGGCGGTAGTGTTGTGTGGACAGGGGAGGGGCATGCGTAACGCTGCTGGCATGGCATTTCGGGAGATGGGAGGGGGCAAACGAGGAAACGAGGAGCGGCGGCCAAAGACGGGACGGGGAGGGGCGCGGTGTGGGTGGCTTGCGCCTGTGCTCGGCGTTGTGGTTTGTGCAAAAGAGGAGGAGAAAAACAATGTGAGTTGCCAGGGAGGGGAGCGGTGTTGTGTTGTGGTTGTCGTGGTGTAGCCGCAGACGCGGCTGTCAGTGAACGTGGCGAGACGGACGGATGCGCGGAGGGGCGGGGGCGGGGGCGGCGCATTTCGCCGGTGCCGTGCCGTGCCGTGCCGTGCCTGAAAGCCGCGTGGTCGCTGTGTTGTTGGTGGCGTGGGGGCGAGGAGAGTACCGTACGGGTGTGCTTGTGCGCCGGAAATGGCACACTGCGCCCGCCCGTCTTGGAGGCTGATGGCTGTGGTGTGGAAATGGGGCGCGGTGATGTTGAAGCACAGAAAAGAAACCAAGAAAACGGAAGGCGTGATGCGGCGGTGGTGGTGAGAGCGGGAAAAACAAAACAAAAGAAAAAAAACAACAAAAAAAAAGAAGGAAAAACAACAAGAAACAAAAAAGAAAACAAAAAGTCTATCAATATTAAAATGTAAATGGAAATGGAAATGGACCCAGGTATAACCTCCCTGCACAAATAGCAGAGAGTCCGATGATAATAAAAATGTGCCAGAATGTTAACGTCCCTACAAAACAAACCCAACGATAATATTAATGAAAGAGTGAACCGTATGTAACATTGCAACAGACATAATGAAACCTGATAAATTGTATAAGGGCAGCAGCCGTTGACCTTTGGCCCTGTATTCAGAATAAAAAGAGCCAAAGATCGTTACCCCAATGAAAAAGACACTGAAACACGTATGTAACATAGTAGCGATGGCGAGACATTGTAGCATCTGTGACCAGAGAGTTTGCGCTGGACTGCGCGAGTGTTGCGAGCGGTTCTCAGTCAGTCAGTCAGTCTGTGTAGTTGAGGGCTGTACTCTGTCAGTAGTCGTCGCGTGCAGTACGCTAATAGTCGTCATGCAGAGCGGTCGGTCAGTAGTAGCAGCCGAGTGCGGTTGTGTGATGTAGGCGGTCGGCAACACTGGTCAAGATGGTGAATAAGGTATACTGTTAATTAATATAATCATTAGATAATGAGAAATTGTATTTATTGTAATTATGCTCCAACAAGTTCCCCAATAATAATTTTTATTTCAAAAGCATTTTTCAAACATTTAATCTTTTATTGAACTAAAGAGTTCGTTCCACTTCTTTGAAGAAAAATGTCACTAAAATCACAAAAAAAGAGAATATTATTATTTGCAATGCAGTTCCTCCAAGCGCTGCGCAACAACCAGAGCAGAAATGTGACATCCATTTATTCGGAGGTAAGACTTTAATTCCGATTGTTTTGCACAGGGCCAAAGACCGATATTTCGGTTTAATTGAAGTTTCTTGTCACTGAACGGACTTTTTTAAATGTTGTGTGAAGACTTTATATTTGAGTCAGATTGCGAATTGCACATTGTTGTTGCCATTTTCAATACCTCTCATTGTGGGCGAGGTTACAATTAGCGCAATGTCCATTAGCATCCGTAAATAACATTGTCCATTATTTTAAATATTGCTGGGAGGTTACAACACACACACAAAACAAAAAACAAAAAGAAACAAAAAATTGCATTTATATCCGCTCCTCGATTGTAGATACCCCTTACACAGCTGTGTGCAATGAATGAGTGCTGGCTGGTAATTAATTGCACTCCTTGGAGGGAAATGCCATAGGAAGTAGTCTTTAAAAAGTGAATGTTTTTCGTTAAGAGACAAAAGTTACTTTAGAAAAAAAGTAATAGTGGGGCTTGTGTTGTTGAACAAAATAAGTACAATGAACATACGTTATCAGATTTGCGCAATGCAGCGTCACACCACCTCTTGATTATAACACAATATACTATACATCGTCCCGAACCGTGACCAGAGTCGCGAGACGAGCAGAGCACGCCGCCGACGCCCGCTCAGTACAACCGTCCACCCGCTACTACTGTCGACCGACTACTACCTCTCCCGACTCGCGCTACAATATATATAACAACTGTTCCTGGCGACCCGGTGCGTGCCACTACTGTCGTCTGGCGCGGTCCAAGCGCCGACTAGCAGCGATAAAGAACTCTCTGGTCAGACAGAGATGCTGTCATGCCTCGCCATCGCTCTGGTAATGAATACATACGTGTTGCAGCGTGCGTACCACCGGAACACGCAGTGGCGGAGCCAAAGACTGTGTTGTCGAGGTCGAGTGCGAGTGGGAAGAGAGGCAGCGTCGGCACGGAGATGCAAGCGAGCGCGAGACGCACGGGGGCTGCGGCGTGGCGCGTTTGCGGTCGGCGCCTTTGGTGGCAACGGCCGGGACAAGCAGCGGTGTATGGTGTGGTGCGGGGCGGACAGGGGCGGCGGTGGACGGGGAGGAGGCGGCGCGACGACGGCATGGGGGCGAAAACGGGACGGGGGACGGCGGATGTTGAGAGGCGTCACGCGCGGACAGGACACAGACACAGAGACACACAGAGTGGAAAGGGAGGGTGCGCGGTAGTAGTTGGGAATGTGCGTACCGTGCGGGATGGGAGTGGGCGAGGAACACGGTCGTGGCCCCTGTTTTGGGTGCGTGTGATGACGTCGGTGTGTTGTGGGAAGGGAAGGTGCTGTGGCGGCGGCGCGTAATGGGCGTAGGCCGAAAAGAGAAAGGAACGTGGGCAGTGTGTTGGCAAGCGTCGGTTCGACTGCGACGTTGATGGGCAGGGCAGGGCAAGGTTAATGGTGGTAGGAGTAGGCGTGTGGGCGCAAAAAATCTGCCGCTGCAGGCGGTGCCGTAACCGCCATGGCGGGAAGGAGAGAGGGCCAAAGAAAGAAAGAAAGAAGAAAAAAAAGGAGGGGGGGGGGGGCGAAAGTGGAGAGGCGGTGGTGTGAGAAGGGCGGGGGCGGAAGGAAGGCAGGAAGGACAAGAGGCGAGGCGACGGCTTGCTTTGTGTATCGGTCGGTCTCTGGCTATGCTTCGTTTTCTGCAGCAGGGTCGGTGCGCGGCGTGGCTCGCGGCAGTGGGAACGCCTGGTGGCTGGACGGCCAGCAATGCGGTTGGATGGGCGGCCACAGCACCGCACCTGTGCCCGAGGAGGAGACGCTGGCGGCGGGCCCTGAGGTGAGGCCGGCTCGGCTGGGGCTGTGGATGTGTAGGTGTGCGCCGCTGCTGCAACAACGAGTAAAACGCGAGAAGAAGGGATGGCGGTAGAGAGGAAAAAAAAAAAAAAGGTCGTGTTGTGTTGATGCGCAGGCAGACGCGTACAGAGGGACGAGCCCGGTCTGCAGCAGGGTGTGGCCGTGCCGAGTGCAGAGCAGCGGCGGCTCGGTTCGGTTCGGCCCGGCCCGGCGGGCCGCGCTGTTGTCGCGGACGTGAGCGCCCCCTGGCGGGTGGCCGGAGGCGGCGCGGCGTGTTGGACGTGTGGCTGGTGGCAGTGCACAATTTGCGAGTGGCTGGCGGTGTGGTGTGGCGGTTGGCGCGTCGGGCGGCGGAGAGGTATGTGTTGCGGGCGCCCTTTGCTGCGCTGCGTCGTTGCGTGTGCCGTACAGGGCGGGCGCTTGTCGACTGTGTGGGCGGTGTGGCGAATTGGCGTGAAACGGCTGCCGAGAGGTGTGTGGTAGCGAGCCGGTCGGTGGTGTCAGTGCGAAGGGGAATGTGCGTGCGTTTGGCGGTTTCGGTGTGCTTTTTGCGGCGTGAGAGTGGGAATTAGTGGGGCCGGCTGTTGTGTTGGTTCCTTGTGTCTTGTGTCGCGTAGCTTGATGGCAACGTGGAAGGACGCCGGTTTCGTTTCGAGCCTTGCGTGTGGTTGTCGACGTTGACTGGTTGGCGTGTGCCGATGCACGTGCATGTGTGGGTCGCGAGTGCGTTTTTGGCTGGCTGTGTGTGTGTGTGTGTGTGTGTTTTGGGGGGGAAGGGGGAGGCGGTGGTGAAAGTGCAGTCGTTGCCACGGGCGTCGTCGGGTGGGGCTGGGGCTGTGCGTCGTGGCGGAAAGGTGGTAGGTTGCGGGAAGCGAGCCCGTCGTTGACGGTGTCGCGTGAGTTGTGAATCGAGTGGGGCGCGGGGCGCGGGACAGGAGCAGCGTGCCGCTGCGTCGTGGTCGTCAGCAGAGGCTGTGCGTGTGCTTGTCCTTTTTGTGGGCGGTTCGTGCGAGGCGTTTTTGTTTTGTGTTGCCCTAGTTGTTAGTTTATTTTGTTTGTGTTTGTTATTTTGAGACGACGACTGGTTGGTGGCGTGCGCGCGAAGTGGCGGTGTGCGCTTCCCGTGTCGTTTGTGTTGTTTGGTTTTTTTGTTTTTGTGTGTTTTTTTTTTTTTTTTTTTTGCACTGGGCCCCGGTGGGTGGGTGCGTGTGTGTCGATTGCCGGCTGGCGAGAGGTGCGCCATCGGCGGGGTGGGTCGCCGGCACAAGTAGAGGCGGCGGCGTTGTTGCTGTTGTTGTGTGGTGTTTGTTTTGTTCGGCTGTGTCGGCGAGCTGTGTTGCGGTGCGTGTGAATGGTGGTGCAAAAGTGCTGGCGTTGGGGCTGCGACTGCGACGGCGGCGAGCCGCGGGCGCGCCATTGATAGTGATGTTGTGAACAGCGGCTGTGTACGGTAGTGGTGTTGTTGTAGCACGACGTGCATCCGGGCCGGCGCGGAAAGCGCAGTTGCGGGCGGTTGCCCTTCGGTGCCAGCCATGTCGCGTGAGCGGCGGGTTGCTCTGGTGTCGACACGTGGTGCTCTGGGTTGTTGTGTGGTGCCCTTTGGCCGGTGGGGGTGGTTCGCGTGTGTCTCGTTCGCGCTCGGTGTCTGGTCGTGGTCGTGGTCGTGCTGCTCCCCCGTCTGTCGGCGGTTTCCGACGTCGTCTGTACGTTTTTGTTCGTTTGCGGCGTGCCTGCCGACGTCGTCCCGTCGCGACCTTTCAACCGAAAGTGTGGCGCCCGAAGGTGAACGAACGTAACCCTGACCTCGGCGCTTTACGCTGAGCCGAGCGAACCGAACCGAACCTAACGTGTGGTGTGGCGAGGTGAGCTCAGCCTGTGAGCCCCTAACGTCTACGTAAGGTAAGCTGTCCGGCTCACGCCTCACGTTTGAACGCTTTTGTAACCTACGTTTGACGCTTCTTAACCTAGCACTGACCCCTTAACCTAACGTGTAACCTAACCTAACCTAACCTAACCTAACCTAACCTCTGACGCCTGACGTGTTTGAATGCTTAACCTAAGTTTGACGCTTAACCTAACCCAAGTCCCCTTAACCTAACCCACGTCCACCTAACCTAACCTAACGTAGACGTGTAAACGTAATGTGTAACGCGTAACGTGTAAGGTCGGCTGTCGTGTGTGCTTGACGGCAGATTGGGTTGGTCTGTAGATTCGGATTGCGGTTTGCCTCGGTCGAGGGGTTGGGTCGGAAGCGGCGAGGGGCGGCGGCGCCTGTTGCGCAGGCGGCGTCCGTTTGCGGCGGGCAATTGTTGAGAAACGGCTGTGAATGTTGGCGGGCGAGAGGAGGAGGACGGCGCGCGATGTGGCCCGACGGCTGCGGGCCGATCGGGAAACGGCGGGAGGGCGACGGAAGGCGATGGGGCGGCGGAGGCGCGTTTGCACGGCCGTCATCGCCGCACGCCTCGGCTTGTGTGGCTGTGGCGCCGGCCGCGCTGGCCGGGCTGCCGCGGCGACGGTGTGGGAGTTTTGCCGAAGGTTTGGCCATTGTGGCGGGTCGTCGGCTGGGGCTGTGGGGGCGGCATTTGGGCGGGGGCGGCGATTCTCGGCGGGCCGACCCAGGCTGTAGCGCGCGGTAGCTGCAGTTTGGCCGTGGTTTGCGGCGCTGCCGTGGCGACTGGTTGGCGACTGTGGTGTGGCTGTGTGTAGCCCCATCCTCGGTGGTTTGAAAGGCGCGGGCGGTTGTGGCGCAGGTTTGGGGCTGCTCCGCACAGGCTGTCGGACGTTGGGCGGTAGCAAGCGCGGGAGGCGCGGCGCGGCGGCGCGCAGAGTGGCGGCCGCTCTCTCGGCCGTCCGCGCCCGCCCGCGACACTGGCTGGGCCTTGTGATTCTCTGCTCTTGTGCTTGCGTGCCTGCCGTCCCGCTCGCTCTCGCTGTGTGTTACGCGCGTCGTCGAAATGGCAGATCAGGCGGCTACGAACGAGACTGCTGCGGCACCCGCCGCCACCGGCACTACGAAGAAGGCCAAGTCTGCGTCGTCTGCGAAGAAGCCGCGCGCCAAGCCTGCGCACCCGCGCACCTCTGAGATGGTGACGGCCGCCATCAAGAGTCTGAAGGAGCGCGGCGGGTCGTCGCTGCAGGCGATCAAGAAGTACATAGCCGCGCACTACAAGCTGGACGCGGAGAAGCTGGCGCCGTTTATCAAGAAGTACCTCAAGTCGGCCGTCGTGGCGGGCGAGCTGGTGCAGACGAAGGGGAAGGGCGCGTCCGGCTCGTTCAAGCTTGCCGGCGCCGGCGGCGGGGGGGCGGCCGAGGGCGGCAAGGCTCGTGCTGGCGGTGCCAAGAAGAAGCGCGCCGCTCCGGCCAGCAAGGAGAAGAAGGGCGCCCGTGCGGCCGGCGCAAAGAAGGCTGGTGGCGTGAAGGCGGCGACCGGTCGGAAGGCGGGCGCCGCCAAGAAGGCGTCTGCGGCGTCGGCCGCTCCCGCGGGTGCGAAGAAGGCGGCTGCGGCCAAGCCGGCCAAGGCCAAGTCGCCGTCGAAGGCGAAGAAGGCCGCCAAGGTTCCGACGAAGAAGCCGAAGGCGCCGCGCCCGAAGAAGGCGACGACGCCGTCTAAGGCGAAGGCTTCGCCCAAGAAGAAGAAGTAGAGTAGAGGAGAAAGAGATGGGAAAGGAAGGGTTTGGCGCTTGACTCCGTCGTCCCCACCCCCCGTCGTCGTCTAGTGGCGCGCAAGAGACGCGCGGCCCAAAACGGCCCTTCTCAGGGCCATCAAAGCACGTCGGGGAAGGTTTTGATTGTCGTGTTGCGTTTGGTGTGGGTGTCTGTCTGGCGTTTCTGTATGCCCGTGGGGATGCTGTTTGCGTGCCGTGGTGGTTGGATTGCGGGGGTCGGTGGCGGGTGTGGGCGGCGGTAGCGGTAAGCGGTGTTGTTGTTGTTGTTGTTGTCGTGGTTGATTGTCGCCGTGTTTGTTTTGTGGCGGCGGCCGACGGTTGGTTTTCTGTCACGTTGTTTTGTTTGAATACGTTGGTTGGCTTGCCTGCGTTCGTTCTTCTCGGATGTCTGTCTTGTCGAGTCGTGTCTGGTCTTTGTTTTGTTCCTTTGTGTGTGTGTGTGTTATGTTTTGCAACGGGGGGGCACGTTGAGATGCGGAAGGAGTCGGCGGGGATTTCGGTGGCGTGTAGAGCGAGCGAGCGCGCCTGCCTGGCCGTTGGCCGTCGGAGTGGAGTGCGGGTTTTTTTTGTTTTCGAAACGAAAGCGGCGGCCGGCCAGCCACCCGTGCGGTGTGACGTCGGCCGTTGGGTATTGTGCGCTTTGAGCGCCGGGGAGGGATGATGTGTGATTGTTGCGCGCTGCTAGCAGGCAGGCAGAGTGAGCGGGTGTGGCGGACGGACGGGAAGTGGTGGTTTTTGTTTTTGGGTTGCGGGGCGAGAGGCAGGCGACCGACAAAGTTTGCTCGCGACGGAGAGATGTTAGTGGCCCTGAAAAGGGCCGTTTTTGTTTGTGCGGTGCGGTGCCGCGGCGCGGTTTAGGCGCGCTCGCCGCGGATGCGGCGCGCGAGCTGGATGTCCTTGGGCATGATGGTGACGCGCTTGGCGTGGATTGCGCACAGGTTGGTGTCTTCGAAGAGGCCGACGAGGTAGGCCTCGCTGGCCTCCTGCAGGGCCATGACTGCGGAGCTCTGGAAGCGCAGGTCGGTCTTGAAGTCCTGGGCGATCTCGCGCACTAGGCGCTGGAATGGCAGCTTGCGGATGAGCAGCTCTGTGCTCTTCTGGTAGCGCCTGATTTCTCGCAGGGCGACGGTGCCCGGCCTGTAGCGGTGGGGCTTCTTGACGCCTCCGGTGGCGGGCGCGCTCTTCCTCGCCGCCTTGGTGGCGAGCTGTTTGCGCGGCGCCTTTCCGCCGGTGGACTTGCGGGCCGTTTGCTTTGTGCGGGCCATGGCGGTAGCGGTAGCGGTAGCGGAGCGGAGCGGCGTGCGTGGAGGTTAGGTGCGGCGCGGCGTCCGGTGCTGCCTTGACAACGGGCCCGCGCGCCTCCGTGCTGCGCTTATATGCCCTCGGTTGCGCGTGGTGGGGGGAGGGCGGGCCAGAGTCTATATAGGGGGGCGGCGGGCGCGCTGGGCGCAGACCGTAGCCGACTCGCCAGCCGCTGCAGCTGCTGTTTGTGCACGTTTTGCTTTGCCCGAGGAAGGAAGGATGACAGGCCGCGGCAAGGGAGGAAAGGGGCTCGGCAAGGGTGGCGCCAAGCGGCACCGCAAGGTGTTGCGCGACAACATCCAGGGCATCACGAAGCCCGCCATCCGCCGCCTGGCTCGCAGGGGCGGCGTGAAGCGCATCTCTGGTCTGATCTACGAGGAGACCCGCGGGGTGCTGAAGGTGTTCCTGGAGAACGTGATCCGCGACGCGGTGACGTACACTGAGCACGCCAAGCGCAAGACTGTGACGGCCATGGACGTGGTGTACGCCCTGAAGAGGCAGGGGCGCACCCTGTACGGTTTCGGCGGTTAGGCTGCGTCGCAGCGGGCGCTGGCCTTCCCGCGGCCGTGCTTGTGGGTGGGAGAGACTAGAAAACGGCCCTTTTCAGGGCCACCACACTGTTCGGAAGTTGAAAAGTGCGAAAGAGTCTGTGTTGTTGCTGCGTGTGTGCGCGCTGTGTTGTTTGTTTGTTTGTTTCTTTCTTTCCGTTTGAGCGACGTGATGTGACTGGGAGGGGAGAAGGAAAGGAAACGTGTCATGTGGCTGGCTGTGTGTGGAGCTGCTTCGTTTGTGTGTCTTTGTATCGATCGCGACGGAGATGGCGGGCGGGCTGTGTGTTGTTGTGCGAGAGGCGGTGATTATTTGCTTGCGTGGTTTGTCTCTGTGTGTTTGTTTGCGGCGGCGTTGGGGTTTCCGAGGCAAGGCGTGTGGGCATAGGCGGCCGGATCAGCTGTTTCGTTCGTGTCGACGGCCGTTGCGCGCGGGAGTGGAGGGCGGTGTGTCGACACGCCTCCCTTTAACAATGGTCATTATTGCTGCCGTTGTCGGTTTGGAAGGCGACTGCGACGGTGCAAAATGTGTGCGTGTGTGTGTGTGTTGGGCCACACGGGCTGTGTGGACGACAAGATGGCGGACGTGCGCCGGCGGCGGCTGTGCTGTGACAGTGCAAAGTTAAAACAAAACAAGGTGCGGCGAGGACGACTGAAATTTTGCTTTGGACGTAGGTTTGTGTGGTGGCCCTGAAAAGGGCCGATTGTTGTGGGCCGAGCCGGCAAAGCGCGTTGCGTGCAGGGGAGCACGCGGCGCTGCGATTGCCTGGCCTCCTTTAGGCCTTCTTCTCGGTCTTCTTTGGCAGCAGGACGGCCTGGATGTTGGGCAGGACACCACCCTGTGCGATGGTGACGCCCGACAGGAGCTTGTTGAGCTCCTCGTCGTTGCGGATGGCAAGCTGCAGGTGGCGCGGGATGATGCGCGTCTTCTTGTTGTCGCGGGCCGCGTTTCCGGCCAGCTCGAGCACCTCAGCCGCGAGGTACTCCATGACGGCGGCGAGGTAGACGGGCGCCCCGGCGCCGACGCGCTCTGCGTAGTTTCCCTTGCGCAGGAGGCGGTGGATTCTGCCGACCGGGAACTGGAGCCCAGCCCTGCTTGAGCGGGACTTTGACTTGCCCTTGACTTTGCCTCCCTTTCCGCGTCCGGACATGGCGATGGGCTAGCGACGGTGCACACGAAACGGAAACGAAAACGACCGGTGCGAGCGGCAGCGAGTCGAGCAGCGGAGTGCGTGCCGGCGCAGCCGGGGTGGGGGTGCTTTATGGGCTCGGGTGCGGCGGCCGGTTGCGCGCGCGCCCCATTGGTCGGCGGCCGCAACAGGGCGAGCTGGTAAAGGTGCGGCGGCGGCTGGCGGCGGGTGCCACTGTGTGGGGAGACGCTGACTAGAGCGGAGCGCTTGCTACTGGTGTTGCTGCTGCCGTACGTTGGTTGGAGATGCCGCCCAAGACTAGCGGGAAGGCCGCCAAGAAGGCTGGCAAGGCGCAGAAGAACATTTCGAAGGGCGACAAGAAGAAGAAGCGCAAGAGGAAGGAGAGCTATGCCATCTACATCTACAAGGTGCTGAAGCAGGTGCACCCTGACACGGGCATCTCGTCGAAGGCGATGAGCATCATGAACAGCTTCGTGAACGACATTTTCGAGCGCATTGCGGCCGAGGCTTCTCGCCTGGCGCACTACAACAAGCGCTCGACCATCACGTCCCGCGAGATCCAGACCGCTGTGCGGCTGTTGCTGCCTGGCGAGCTGGCCAAGCACGCCGTGAGCGAGGGCACGAAGGCGGTGACCAAGTACACGAGCTCCAAGTAAGGAGGTGGCTCTGGAATGGAAGGAAGGATGGAGAAGGCTCCTCCGTTGCGAGAGCGGCGAAACGGCCCTTTTCAGGGCCACCAACTTGCCTTTTGCGGGAAGGGCGGAATTGTTGTTGTTGTTGTTGTTTGTGTGGACGGCTGTGATGTATGTGTGCATTTTGATTGTGGGTGGGGGGGCGCGTCAAAGCGTGTTGCGCGGGGTACGGCCACGAGGTTGGTCGCCGTGGCGTGGAATGGTGGCACGCCTCGTTGGCGTGGTTTTTGACCCATTGGTGTTGTTGGGGTGTGTGTGTGTTTGTGTGTTACCCGTCTGCGAGGGGGGACAGTGCGATCGGCGACTTTTGTGTCACCGTAACGACGGCCGTTTGCGGGTTTGTTTTTTTGCACATCATACATGGCGAGGGTGAAATGTGAAATGTTTTTGTTTGGTTTGTTTTTGCCGCCCACTATTCCCTTTGCTGTACGCCGAGTTTGACAATGGTGCGACGTAACTGCAGCGTGGAGGTGTGTGAGTGACGTTGAAATGAACGTGCCATTAAGACGCATTGTTGTTGTATTGTACTGTACGTGTACGGCGACACGCACGATGATGTACCATTCGACTCTGATGTTTGATAGCCGTGTCTGACTGATTGCGTACGACGCACGCACACCGATGTCGTCATTCAAGATGCACGCTAGACGGCGGCGGCGGCGGCGGCGCCGGTCGTTTGTTTGGCGAATGTCTGTACACGTGTTTGTCTGTGTCCATCCGGTATGTATTTGTTTGTTTGTTTGAAAGTGTTTTGTGTGTCGGTGACGTGGTCCGATCCGTCGCCCCCTGAGTAACTGTCGATCGGCGCGATAGACCGGCGTCACGCAACTGAACCGAAGTCTTGGGCACACCCGTCATACTGTTGTACACCGTCGCGCTGAGAACGGTAACGAAAGGTTGACTCTGATCGGTCGAATGTCTGGGCAGAACGTGAGGAATGAGGCAAGAGTGCAAGGAGGGGGGGGCAAAAGAGAGAGGAAGGGAAAAAGGGGAGAAACGCATTCGTAGAGCAACGGAACGTTCCCGTGTCGGAGGCGTATTGGAGCCGCACTGAAATGCGTTTAACGGCGGCGCGGCTGCAAGTGTCTGCCGTGGTGAACGTTACCTTTGACGGCTGCATTGGGCTTTGCCTTTGCTTTCGCTTTCGCTTTCGCTTTCCCGGATGTACGTAACGTTTGTTGATATGGTTCTGAGGAAGAGTGTATGACAGTGCCGTGCCGTCCATGTTCGTGTGCCCTCCCATTGTGTGTATGCTATTGTCTGTGTACTTGAATGATGTATGTAGGTGTTAGTGGACATGTTTTACCAGTGGGGGGAAATGGATCGTCGATAGTTGCCGTCACTCTGTCACGGTCGAGATGACGCACCCTCCGTACAGAAAGGTGTCGAGAAAGTGAGTGTGTGTGTGTGTGTGTGTGTGTGTGTGTGCGTGCGTGCGTCCGTGAATTGGCAGTGTTTGGAGGTGGGCGTGCCCTGCATGTGGCCCGGAAAAGGCTGTTCGTTAGGCGGTAGTGTTGTGTGGACAGGGGAGGGGCATGCGTAACGCTGCTGGCATGGCATTTCGGGAGATGGGAGGGGGCAAACGAGGAAACGAGGAGCGGCGGCCAAAGACGGGACGGGGAGGGGCGCGGTGTGGGTGGCTTGCGCCTGTGCTCGGCGTTGTGGTTTGTGCAAAAGAGGAGGAGAAAAACAATGTGAGTTGCCAGGGAGGGGAGCGGTGTTGTGTTGTGGTTGTCGTGGTGTAGCCGCAGACGCGGCTGTCAGTGAACGTGGCGAGACGGACGGATGCGCGGAGGGGCGGGGGCGGGGGCGGCGCATTTCGCCGGTGCCGTGCCGTGCCGTGCCGTGCCTGAAAGCCGCGTGGTCGCTGTGTTGTTGGTGGCGTGGGGGCGAGGAGAGTACCGTACGGGTGTGCTTGTGCGCCGGAAATGGCACACTGCGCCCGCCCGTCTTGGAGGCTGATGGCTGTGGTGTGGAAATGGGGCGCGGTGATGTTGAAGCACAGAAAAGAAACCAAGAAAACGGAAGGCGTGATGCGGCGGTGGTGGTGAGAGCGGGAAAAACAAAACAAAAGAAAAAAAACAACAAAAAAAAAGAAGGAAAAACAACAAGAAACAAAAAAGAAAACAAAAAGTCTATCAATATTAAAATGTAAATGGAAATGGAAATGGACCCAGGTATAACCTCCCTGCACAAATAGCAGAGAGTCCGATGATAATAAAAATGTGCCAGAATGTTAACGTCCCTACAAAACAAACCCAACGATAATATTAATGAAAGAGTGAACCGTATGTAACATTGCAACAGACATAATGAAACCTGATAAATTGTATAAGGGCAGCAGCCGTTGACCTTTGGCCCTGTATTCAGAATAAAAAGAGCCAAAGATCGTTACCCCAATGAAAAAGACACTGAAACACGTATGTAACATAGTAGCGATGGCGAGACATTGTAGCATCTGTGACCAGAGAGTTTGCGCTGGACTGCGCGAGTGTTGCGAGCGGTTCTCAGTCAGTCAGTCAGTCTGTGTAGTTGAGGGCTGTACTCTGTCAGTAGTCGTCGCGTGCAGTACGCTAATAGTCGTCATGCAGAGCGGTCGGTCAGTAGTAGCAGCCGAGTGCGGTTGTGTGATGTAGGCGGTCGGCAACACTGGTCAAGATGGTGAATAAGGTATACTGTTAATTAATATAATCATTAGATAATGAGAAATTGTATTTATTGTAATTATGCTCCAACAAGTTCCCCAATAATAATTTTTATTTCAAAAGCATTTTTCAAACATTTAATCTTTTATTGAACTAAAGAGTTCGTTCCACTTCTTTGAAGAAAAATGTCACTAAAATCACAAAAAAAGAGAATATTATTATTTGCAATGCAGTTCCTCCAAGCGCTGCGCAACAACCAGAGCAGAAATGTGACATCCATTTATTCGGAGGTAAGACTTTAATTCCGATTGTTTTGCACAGGGCCAAAGACCGATATTTCGGTTTAATTGAAGTTTCTTGTCACTGAACGGACTTTTTTAAATGTTGTGTGAAGACTTTATATTTGAGTCAGATTGCGAATTGCACATTGTTGTTGCCATTTTCAATACCTCTCATTGTGGGCGAGGTTACAATTAGCGCAATGTCCATTAGCATCCGTAAATAACATTGTCCATTATTTTAAATATTGCTGGGAGGTTACAACACACACACAAAACAAAAAACAAAAAGAAACAAAAAATTGCATTTATATCCGCTCCTCGATTGTAGATACCCCTTACACAGCTGTGTGCAATGAATGAGTGCTGGCTGGTAATTAATTGCACTCCTTGGAGGGAAATGCCATAGGAAGTAGTCTTTAAAAAGTGAATGTTTTTCGTTAAGAGACAAAAGTTACTTTAGAAAAAAAGTAATAGTGGGGCTTGTGTTGTTGAACAAAATAAGTACAATGAACATACGTTATCAGATTTGCGCAATGCAGCGTCACACCACCTCTTGATTATAACACAATATACTATACATCGTCCCGAACCGTGACCAGAGTCGCGAGACGAGCAGAGCACGCCGCCGACGCCCGCTCAGTACAACCGTCCACCCGCTACTACTGTCGACCGACTACTACCTCTCCCGACTCGCGCTACAATATATATAACAACTGTTCCTGGCGACCCGGTGCGTGCCACTACTGTCGTCTGGCGCGGTCCAAGCGCCGACTAGCAGCGATAAAGAACTCTCTGGTCAGACAGAGATGCTGTCATGCCTCGCCATCGCTCTGGTAATGAATACATACGTGTTGCAGCGTGCGTACCACCGGAACACGCAGTGGCGGAGCCAAAGACTGTGTTGTCGAGGTCGAGTGCGAGTGGGAAGAGAGGCAGCGTCGGCACGGAGATGCAAGCGAGCGCGAGACGCACGGGGGCTGCGGCGTGGCGCGTTTGCGGTCGGCGCCTTTGGTGGCAACGGCCGGGACAAGCAGCGGTGTATGGTGTGGTGCGGGGCGGACAGGGGCGGCGGTGGACGGGGAGGAGGCGGCGCGACGACGGCATGGGGGCGAAAACGGGACGGGGGACGGCGGATGTTGAGAGGCGTCACGCGCGGACAGGACACAGACACAGAGACACACAGAGTGGAAAGGGAGGGTGCGCGGTAGTAGTTGGGAATGTGCGTACCGTGCGGGATGGGAGTGGGCGAGGAACACGGTCGTGGCCCCTGTTTTGGGTGCGTGTGATGACGTCGGTGTGTTGTGGGAAGGGAAGGTGCTGTGGCGGCGGCGCGTAATGGGCGTAGGCCGAAAAGAGAAAGGAACGTGGGCAGTGTGTTGGCAAGCGTCGGTTCGACTGCGACGTTGATGGGCAGGGCAGGGCAAGGTTAATGGTGGTAGGAGTAGGCGTGTGGGCGCAAAAAATCTGCCGCTGCAGGCGGTGCCGTAACCGCCATGGCGGGAAGGAGAGAGGGCCAAAGAAAGAAAGAAAGAAGAAAAAAAAGGAGGGGGGGGGGGGGCGAAAGTGGAGAGGCGGTGGTGTGAGAAGGGCGGGGGCGGAAGGAAGGCAGGAAGGACAAGAGGCGAGGCGACGGCTTGCTTTGTGTATCGGTCGGTCTCTGGCTATGCTTCGTTTTCTGCAGCAGGGTCGGTGCGCGGCGTGGCTCGCGGCAGTGGGAACGCCTGGTGGCTGGACGGCCAGCAATGCGGTTGGATGGGCGGCCACAGCACCGCACCTGTGCCCGAGGAGGAGACGCTGGCGGCGGGCCCTGAGGTGAGGCCGGCTCGGCTGGGGCTGTGGATGTGTAGGTGTGCGCCGCTGCTGCAACAACGAGTAAAACGCGAGAAGAAGGGATGGCGGTAGAGAGGAAAAAAAAAAAAAAGGTCGTGTTGTGTTGATGCGCAGGCAGACGCGTACAGAGGGACGAGCCCGGTCTGCAGCAGGGTGTGGCCGTGCCGAGTGCAGAGCAGCGGCGGCTCGGTTCGGTTCGGCCCGGCCCGGCGGGCCGCGCTGTTGTCGCGGACGTGAGCGCCCCCTGGCGGGTGGCCGGAGGCGGCGCGGCGTGTTGGACGTGTGGCTGGTGGCAGTGCACAATTTGCGAGTGGCTGGCGGTGTGGTGTGGCGGTTGGCGCGTCGGGCGGCGGAGAGGTATGTGTTGCGGGCGCCCTTTGCTGCGCTGCGTCGTTGCGTGTGCCGTACAGGGCGGGCGCTTGTCGACTGTGTGGGCGGTGTGGCGAATTGGCGTGAAACGGCTGCCGAGAGGTGTGTGGTAGCGAGCCGGTCGGTGGTGTCAGTGCGAAGGGGAATGTGCGTGCGTTTGGCGGTTTCGGTGTGCTTTTTGCGGCGTGAGAGTGGGAATTAGTGGGGCCGGCTGTTGTGTTGGTTCCTTGTGTCTTGTGTCGCGTAGCTTGATGGCAACGTGGAAGGACGCCGGTTTCGTTTCGAGCCTTGCGTGTGGTTGTCGACGTTGACTGGTTGGCGTGTGCCGATGCACGTGCATGTGTGGGTCGCGAGTGCGTTTTTGGCTGGCTGTGTGTGTGTGTGTGTGTGTGTTTTGGGGGGGAAGGGGGAGGCGGTGGTGAAAGTGCAGTCGTTGCCACGGGCGTCGTCGGGTGGGGCTGGGGCTGTGCGTCGTGGCGGAAAGGTGGTAGGTTGCGGGAAGCGAGCCCGTCGTTGACGGTGTCGCGTGAGTTGTGAATCGAGTGGGGCGCGGGGCGCGGGACAGGAGCAGCGTGCCGCTGCGTCGTGGTCGTCAGCAGAGGCTGTGCGTGTGCTTGTCCTTTTTGTGGGCGGTTCGTGCGAGGCGTTTTTGTTTTGTGTTGCCCTAGTTGTTAGTTTATTTTGTTTGTGTTTGTTATTTTGAGACGACGACTGGTTGGTGGCGTGCGCGCGAAGTGGCGGTGTGCGCTTCCCGTGTCGTTTGTGTTGTTTGGTTTTTTTGTTTTTGTGTGTTTTTTTTTTTTTTTTTTTTGCACTGGGCCCCGGTGGGTGGGTGCGTGTGTGTCGATTGCCGGCTGGCGAGAGGTGCGCCATCGGCGGGGTGGGTCGCCGGCACAAGTAGAGGCGGCGGCGTTGTTGCTGTTGTTGTGTGGTGTTTGTTTTGTTCGGCTGTGTCGGCGAGCTGTGTTGCGGTGCGTGTGAATGGTGGTGCAAAAGTGCTGGCGTTGGGGCTGCGACTGCGACGGCGGCGAGCCGCGGGCGCGCCATTGATAGTGATGTTGTGAACAGCGGCTGTGTACGGTAGTGGTGTTGTTGTAGCACGACGTGCATCCGGGCCGGCGCGGAAAGCGCAGTTGCGGGCGGTTGCCCTTCGGTGCCAGCCATGTCGCGTGAGCGGCGGGTTGCTCTGGTGTCGACACGTGGTGCTCTGGGTTGTTGTGTGGTGCCCTTTGGCCGGTGGGGGTGGTTCGCGTGTGTCTCGTTCGCGCTCGGTGTCTGGTCGTGGTCGTGGTCGTGCTGCTCCCCCGTCTGTCGGCGGTTTCCGACGTCGTCTGTACGTTTTTGTTCGTTTGCGGCGTGCCTGCCGACGTCGTCCCGTCGCGACCTTTCAACCGAAAGTGTGGCGCCCGAAGGTGAACGAACGTAACCCTGACCTCGGCGCTTTACGCTGAGCCGAGCGAACCGAACCGAACCTAACGTGTGGTGTGGCGAGGTGAGCTCAGCCTGTGAGCCCCTAACGTCTACGTAAGGTAAGCTGTCCGGCTCACGCCTCACGTTTGAACGCTTTTGTAACCTACGTTTGACGCTTCTTAACCTAGCACTGACCCCTTAACCTAACGTGTAACCTAACCTAACCTAACCTAACCTAACCTAACCTCTGACGCCTGACGTGTTTGAATGCTTAACCTAAGTTTGACGCTTAACCTAACCCAAGTCCCCTTAACCTAACCCACGTCCACCTAACCTAACCTAACGTAGACGTGTAAACGTAATGTGTAACGCGTAACGTGTAAGGTCGGCTGTCGTGTGTGCTTGACGGCAGATTGGGTTGGTCTGTAGATTCGGATTGCGGTTTGCCTCGGTCGAGGGGTTGGGTCGGAAGCGGCGAGGGGCGGCGGCGCCTGTTGCGCAGGCGGCGTCCGTTTGCGGCGGGCAATTGTTGGAGAAACGGCTGTGAATGTTGGCGGGCGAGAGGAGGAGGACGGCGCGCGATGTGGCCCGACGGCTGCGGGCCGATCGGGAAACGGCGGGAGGGCGACGGAAGGCGATGGGGCGGCGGAGGCGCGTTTGCACGGCCGTCATCGCCGCACGCCTCGGCTTGTGTGGCTGTGGCGCCGGCCGCGCTGGCCGGGCTGCCGCGGCGACGGTGTGGGAGTTTTGCCGAAGGTTTGGCCATTGTGGCGGGTCGTCGGCTGGGGGCTGTGGGGGCGGCATTTGGGCGGGGGCGGCGATTCTCGGCGGGCCGACCCAGGCTGTAGCGCGCGGTAGCTGCAGTTTGGCCGTGGTTTGCGGCGCTGCCGTGGCGACTGGTTGGCGACTGTGGTGTGGGCTGTGTGTAGCCCCATCCTCGGTGGTTTGAAAGGCGCGGGCGGTTTGTGGCGCAGGTTTGGGGGCTGCTCCGCACAGGCTGTCGGACGTTGGGCGGTAGCAAGCGCGGGAGGCGCGGGCGCGGCGGCGCGCAGAGTGGCGGCCGCTCTCTCGGCCGTCCGCGCCCGCCCGCGACACTGGCTGGGCCTTGTGATTCTCTGCTCTTGTGCTTGCGTGCCTGCCGTCCCGCTCGCTCTCGCTGTGTGTTACGCGCGTCGTCGAAATGGCAGATCAGGCGGCTACGAACGAGACTGCTGCGGCACCCGCCGCCACCGGCACTACGAAGAAGGCCAAGTCTGCGTCGTCTGCGAAGAAGCCGCGCGCCAAGCCTGCGCACCCGCGCACCTCTGAGATGGTGACGGCCGCCATCAAGAGTCTGAAGGAGCGCGGCGGGTCGTCGCTGCAGGCGATCAAGAAGTACATAGCCGCGCACTACAAGCTGGACGCGGAGAAGCTGGCGCCGTTTATCAAGAAGTACCTCAAGTCGGCCGTCGTGGCGGGCGAGCTGGTGCAGACGAAGGGGAAGGGCGCGTCCGGCTCGTTCAAGCTTGCCGGCGCCGGCGGCGGGGGGGGGCGGCCGAGGGCGGCAAGGCTCGTGCTGGCGGTGCCAAGAAGAAGCGCGCCGCTCCGGCCAGCAAGGAGAAGAAGGGCGCCCGTGCGGCCGGCCGCAAAGAAGGCTGGTGGCGTGAAGGCGGCGACCGGTCGGAAGGCGGGCGCCGCCAAGAAGGCGTCTGCGGCGTCGGCCGCTCCCGCGGGGTGCGAAGAAGGCGGCTGCGGCCAAGCCGGCCAAGGCCAAGTCGCCGTCGAAGGCGAAGAAGGCCGCCAAGGTTCCGACGAAGAAGCCGGAAGGCGCCGCGCCCGAAGAAGGCGACGACGCCGTCTAAGGCGAAGGCTTCGCCCAAGAAGAAGAAGTAGAGTAGAGGAGGAAAGAGATGGGAAAGGAAGGGTTTGGCGCTTGACTCCGTCGTCCCCCACCCCCCGTCGTCGTCTAGTGGCGCGCAAGAGACGCGCGGCCCAAAACGGCCCTTCTCAGGGCCATCAAAGCACGTCGGGGAAGGTTTTGATTGTCGTGTTGCGTTTGGTGTGGGTGTCTGTCTGGCGTTTCTGTATGCCCGTGGGGATGCTGTTTGCGTGCCGTGGTGGTTGGATTGCGGGGGGTCGGTGGCGGGTGTGGGCGGCGGTAGCGGTAAGCGGTGTTGTTGTTGTTGTTGTTGTCGTGGTTGATTGTCGCCGTGTTTGTTTTGTGGCGGCGGCCGACGGTTGGTTTTCTGTCACGTTGTTTTGTTTGAATACGTTGGTTGGCTTGCCTGCGTTCGTTCTTCTCGGATGTCTGTCTTGTCGAGTCGTGTCTGGTCTTTGTTTTGTTCCTTTGTGTGTGTGTGTGTTATGTTTTGCAACGGGGGGGCACGTTGAGATGCGGAAGGAGTCGGCGGGGATTTCGGTGGCGTGTAGAGCGAGCGAGCGCGCCTGCCTGGCCGTTGGCCGTCGGAGTGGAGTGCGGGTTTTTTTTTGTTTTCGAAACGAAAGCGGCGGCCGGCCAGCCACCCGTGCGGTGTGACGTCGGCCGTTGGGTATTGTGCGCTTTGAGCGCCGGGGAGGGATGATGTGTGATTGTTGCGCGCTGCTAGCAGGCAGGCAGAGTGAGCGGGTGTGGCGGACGGACGGGAAGTGGTGGTTTTTGTTTTTGGGTTGCGGGGCGAGAGGCAGGCGACCGACAAAGTTTGCTCGCGACGGAGAGATGTTAGTGGCCCTGAAAAGGGCCGTTTTTGTTTGTGCGGTGCGGGTTGCCGCGGCGCGGTTTAGGCGCGCTCGCCGCGGATGCGGCGCGCGAGCTGGATGTCCTTGGGCATGATGGTGACGCGCTTGGCGTGGATTGCGCACAGGTTGGTGTCTTCGAAGAGGCCGACGAGGTAGGCCTCGCTGGCCTCCTGCAGGGCCATGACTGCGGAGCTCTGGAAGCGCAGGTCGGTCTTGAAGTCCTGGGCGATCTCGCGCACTAGGCGCTGGAATGGCAGCTTGCGGATGAGCAGCTCTGTGCTCTTCTGGTTAGCGCCTGATTTCTCGCAGGGCGACGGTGCCCGGCCTGTAGCGGTGGGGCTTCTTGACGCCTCCGGTGGCGGGGCGCGCTCTTCCTCGCCGCCTTGGTGGCGAGCTGTTTTGCGCGGCGCCTTTCCGCCGGTGGACTTGCGGGCCGTTTGCTTTGTGCGGGCCATGGCGGTAGCGGTAGCGGTAGCGGAGCGGCGTGCGTGGAGGTTAGGTGCGGCGCGGCGTCCGGTGCTGCCTTGACAACGGGCCCGCGCGCCTCCGTGCTGCGCTTATATGCCCTCGGTTGCGCGTGGTGGGGGGAGGGCGGGCCAGAGTCTATATAGGGGGGGCGGCGGGCGCGCTGGGCGCAGACCGTAGCCGACTCGCCAGCCGCTGCAGCTGCTGTTTGTGCACGTTTTGCTTTGCCCGAGGAAGGAAGGATGACAGGCCGCGGCAAGGGAGGAAAGGGGCTCGGCAAGGGTGGCGCCAAGCGGCACCGCAAGGTGTTGCGCGACAACATCCAGGGCATCACGAAGCCCGCCATCCGCCGCCTGGCTCGCAGGGGCGGCGTGAAGCGCATCTCTGGTCTGATCTACGAGGAGACCCGCGGGGTGCTGAAGGTGTTCCTGGAGAACGTGATCCGCGACGCGGTGACGTACACTGAGCACGCCAAGCGCAAGACTGTGACGGCCATGGACGTGGTGTACGCCCTGAAGAGGCAGGGGCGCACCCTGTACGGTTTCGGCGGTTAGGCTGCGTCGCAGCGGGCGCTGGCCTTCCCGCGGCCGTGCTTGTGGGTGGGAGAGACTAGAAAACGGCCCCTTTTCAGGGCCACCACACTGTTCGGAAGTTGAAAAGTGCGAAAGAGTCTGTGTTGTTGCTGCGTGTGTGCGCGCTGTGTTGTTTGTTTGTTTGTTTCTTTCTTTCCGTTTGAGCGACGTGATGTGACTGGGAGGGGGAGAAGGAAAGGAAACGTGTCATGTGGCTGGCTGTGTGTGGAGCTGCTTCGTTTGTGTGTCTTTGTATCGATCGCGACGGAGATGGCGGGCGGGCTGTGTGTTGTTGTGCGAGAGGCGGTGATTATTTGCTTGCGTGGTTTGTCTCTGTGTGTTTGTTTGCGGCGGCGTTGGGGTTTCCGAGGCAAGGCGTGTGGGCATAGGCGGCCGGATCAGCTGTTTCGTTCGTGTCGACGGCCGTTGCGCGCGGGAGTGGAGGGCGGGTGTGTCGACACGCCTCCCTTTAACAATGGTCATTATTGCTGCCGTTGTCGGTTTGGAAGGCGACTGCGACGGTGCAAAATGTGTGCGTGTGTGTGTGTGTTGGGCCACACGGGCTGTGTGGACGACAAGATGGCGGACGTGCGCCGGCGGCGGCTGTGCTGTGACAGTGCAAAGTTAAAACAAAACAAGGTGCGGCGAGGACGACTGAAATTTTGCTTTGGACGTAGGTTTGTGTGGTGGCCCTGAAAAGGGCCGATTGTTGTGGGCCGAGCCGGCAAAGCGCGTTGCGTGCAGGGGAGCACGCGGCGCTGCGATTGCCTGGCCTCCTTTAGGCCTTCTTCTCGGTCTTCTTTGGCAGCAGGACGGCCTGGATGTTGGGCAGGACACCACCCTGTGCGATGGTGACGCCCGACAGGAGCTTGTTGAGCTCCTCGTCGTTGCGGATGGCAAGCTGCAGGTGGCGCGGGATGATGCGCGTCTTCTTGTTGTCGCGGGCCGCGTTTCCGGCCAGCTCGAGCACCTCAGCCGCGAGGTACTCCATGACGGCGGCGAGGTAGACGGGCGCCCCGGCGCCGACGCGCTCTGCGTAGTTTCCCTTGCGCAGGAGGCGGTGGATTCTGCCGACCGGGAACTGGAGCCCAGCCCTGCTTGAGCGGGACTTTGACTTGCCCTTGACTTTGCCTCCCTTTCCGCGTCCGGACATGGCGATGGGCTAGCGACGGTGCACACGAAACGGAAACGAAAACGACCGGTGCGAGCGGCAGCGAGTCGAGCAGCGGAGTGCGTGCCGGCGCAGCCGGGGTGGGGGTGCTTTATGGGCTCGGGTGCGGCGGCCGGTTGCGCGCGCGCCCCATTGGTCGGCGGCCGCAACAGGGCGAGCTGGTAAAGGTGCGGCGGCGGCTGGCGGCGGGTGCCACTGTGTGGGGAGACGCTGACTAGAGCGGAGCGCTTGCTACTGGTGTTGCTGCTGCCGTACGTTGGTTGGAGATGCCGCCCAAGACTAGCGGGAAGGCCGCCAAGAAGGCTGGCAAGGCGCAGAAGAACATTTCGAAGGGCGACAAGAAGAAGAAGCGCAAGAGGAAGGAGAGCTATGCCATCTACATCTACAAGGTGCTGAAGCAGGTGCACCCTGACACGGGCATCTCGTCGAAGGCGATGAGCATCATGAACAGCTTCGTGAACGACATTTTCGAGCGCATTGCGGCCGAGGCTTCTCGCCTGGCGCACTACAACAAGCGCTCGACCATCACGTCCCGCGAGATCCAGACCGCTGTGCGGCTGTTGCTGCCTGGCGAGCTGGCCAAGCACGCCGTGAGCGAGGGCACGAAGGCGGTGACCAAGTACACGAGCTCCAAGTAAGGAGGTGGCTCTGGAATGGAAGGAAGGATGGAGAAGGCTCCTCCGTTGCGAGAGCGGCGAAACGGCCCTTTTCAGGGCCACCAACTTGCCTTTTGCGGGAAGGGCGGAATTGTTGTTGTTGTTGTTGTTTGTGTGGACGGCTGTGATGTATGTGTGCATTTTGATTGTGGGTGGGGGGGGCGCGTCAAAGCGTGTTGCGCGGGGTACGGCCACGAGGTTGGTCGCCGTGGCGTGGAATGGTGGCACGCCTCGTTGGCGTGGTTTTTTGACCCATTGGTGTTGTTGGGGTGTGTGTGTGTTTGTGTGTTACCCGTCTGCGAGGGGGGACAGTGCGATCGGCGACTTTTGTGTCACCGTAACGACGGCCGTTTGCGGGTTTGTTTTTTTGCACATCATACATGGCGAGGGTGAAATGTGAAATGTTTTTGTTTGGTTTGTTTTTGCCGCCCACTATTCCCTTTGCTGTACGCCGAGTTTGACAATGGTGCGACGTAACTGCAGCGTGGAGGTGTGTGAGTGACGTTGAAATGAACGTGCCATTAAGACGCATTGTTGTTGTATTGTACTGTACGTGTACGGCGACACGCACGATGATGTACCATTCGACTCTGATGTTTGATAGCCGTGTCTGACTGATTGCGTACGACGCACGCACACCGATGTCGTCATTCAAGATGCACGCTAGACGGCGGCGGCGGCGGCGGCGCCGGTCGTTTGTTTGGCGAATGTCTGTACACGTGTTTGTCTGTGTCCATCCGGTATGTATTTGTTTGTTTGTTTGAAAGTGTTTTGTGTGTCGGTGACGTGGTCCGATCCGTCGCCCCCTGAGTAACTGTCGATCGGCGCGATAGACC
>NW_025725488.1:25000-30631 GCF_021461395.2 Schistocerca americana | reverse complement strand
CGCACTACTCTCTGCCTGTAACAGGCACACAGACAATATCTAAGCACCAGCATGGAACAACACCCAGTGCATCCTCTCTGCCACATTAGACAATCCACACTATCATAACCAGACCGGGAGGTCCACTCGGAAAACAGAATATCCCACCCTTCCGACAACCACCATTGCTCAGCTAAGCCACCAACACCCACACATGTCCTACACAGGGGTGCACCCAACATCACAATACTGCCTCCTGTCACACCACACAAACAATGGCACGAATGAAAGACACAGGTCTGCCACAAGCATGGAATCAGAGCGCCGCCTGTTATGAGCCAAAGGTGCACCCTGACGTGGCAAATCAGATGATGCCGCAGTCATTTACTTACGATAATCACAATCAACAAACCAGCCCCCCCCCCCCCCCCCCGAAAACACCTTTCCTTACAACAATGTGTGCCTTAACCTAACCCGTATTGTGCCTTAACCTAACCCGTATTGTGCCTTAACCTAACCCGTATTGTGCCTTAACCTAACCCGTATTGTGCCTTAACCTAACCCATATTGCGCCTTAACCTAACCCATATTGCGCCTTAACCTAACCCATATTGCGCCTTAACCTAACCCATATTGCGCCTTAACCTAACCCATATTGTGCCTTAACCTAACCTATATTGTACCTTAACCTAACCCATATTGTACCTTAACCTAACCCATATTGTACCTTAACCTAACCTATATTGTACCTTAACCTAACCTATATTGTACCTTAACCTAACCTATATTGGGCCTTAACCTAACCTATATTGGGCCTTAACCTAACCTATATTGGGCCTTAACCTAACCTATATTGGGCCTTAACCTAACCTATATTGGGCCTTAACGTAACCCACGTTGCGCCTTAACCTAACCTATATTGTACCTTAACCTAACCCATATTGTACCTTAACCTAACCCATATTGTACCTTAACCTAACCTATATTGGGCCTTAACCTAACCTATATTGGGCCTTAACCTAACCTATATTGGGCCTTAACCTAACCTATATTGGGCCTTAACGTAACCCACGTTGCGCCTTAACGTAACCCACGTTGCGCCTTAACGTAACCCACGTTGCGCCTTAACGTAACCCACGTTGCGCCTTAACGTAACCCACGTTGCGCCTTAACCTAACCCATATTGCGCCTTAACCTAACCCATATTGCGCCTTAACCTAACCCATATTGCGCCTTAACCTAACCCATATTGTACCTTAACCTAACCTATATTGTACCTTAACCTAACCTATATTGTACCTTAACCTAACCTATATTGGGCCTTAACCTAACCTATATTGGGCCTTAACCTAACCTATATTGGGCCTTAACCTAACCTATATTGGGCCTTAACCTAACCTATATTGGGCCTTAACGTAACCCACGTTGCGCCTTAACGTAACCCACGTTGCGCCTTAACGTAACCCACGTTGCGCCTTAACGTAACCCACGTTGCGCCTTAACGTAACCCACGTTGCGCCTTAACGTAACCCACGTTGCGCCTTAACCTAACCCATATTGCGCCTTAACCTAACCCATATTGCGCCTTACCCTAACCCATATTGCGCCTTAACCTAACCCATATTGTGCCTTAACCTAACCTATATTGTACCTTAACCTAACCCATATTGTACCTTAACCTAACCTATATTGTACCTTAACCTAACCTATATTGTACCTTAACCTAACCTATATTGTACCTTAACCTAACCCATATTGCGCCTTAACCTAACCCATATTGCGCCTTAACCTAACCCATATTGCGCCTTAACCTAACCCATATTGCGCCTTAACCTAACCCATATTGCGCCTTAACCTAACCCATATTGCGCCTTAACCTAACCCATATTGCGCCTTAACCTAACCCATATTGCGCCTTAACCTAACCCATATTGCGCCTTAACCTACCCATATTGTACCTTAACCTAACCCATATTGTACCTTAACCTAACCTATATTGTACCTTAACCTAACCTATATTGTACCTTAACCTAACCTATATTGTACCTTAACCTAACCTATATTGGGCCTTAACCTAACCTATATTGGGCCTTAACCTAACCTATATTGGGCCTTAACCTAACCTATATTGGGCCTTAACGTAACCCACGTTGCGCCTTAACGTAACCCACGTTGCGCCTTAACGTAACCCACGTTGCGCCTTAACGTAACCCACGTTGCGCCTTAACGTAACCCACGTTGCGCCTTAACGTAACCCACGTTGCGCCTTAACGTAACCCACGTTGCGCCTTAACGTAACCCACGTTGCGCCTTAACCCAACACACGTTGCGCCTTAACCCAACACACGTTGGGCCTTAACCCAACACACGTTGGGCCTTAACCCAACACACGTTGGGCCCTTAACCCAACACACGTTGGGCCTTAACCCAACACACGTTGGGCCTTAACCCAACACACGTTGGGCCTTAACCCAACACACGTTGGGCCTTAACCCAACACACGTTGGGCCTTAACCCAACACACGTTGGGCCTTAACCCAACACACGTTGGGCCTTAACCCAACACACGTTGGGCCTTAACCCAACACACGTTGGGCCTTAACCCAACACACGTTGGGCCTTAACCCAACACACGTTGGGCCTTAACCCAACACACGTTGGGCCTTAACCCAACACACGTTGGGCCTTAACCCAACACACGTTGGGCCTTAACCCAACACACGTTGGGCCTTAACCCAACACACGTTGGGCCTTAACCCAACACACGTTGGGCCTTAACCCAACACACGTTGGGCCTTAACCCAACACACGTTGGGCCTTAACCCAACACACGTTGGGCCTTAACCCAACACACGTTGGGCCTTAACCTGCTCTGTAATTGTCATACGACGCGTTAAATTAGTGTGGTGTTGCCTAACTGCAACCCCCGCAATATAGTTTGCTACTCGCACTGCCTGGTCCCCAGAGTATCGCTTCATGTTAAACACCTTGCAGCTATACACTGTAATGCGGATGGCAGCAGGACGTACATGCTCAATGCCCTTCGCAGTTGTTCATTGGCATTTGCATGGCGAAGCACAGCCTACGTTGTGGTACGGCGTGTGTCAACTGTCCGCTGATGTTGTACGTCCAAATCACACACTGTACTGCACATTGGTCCTCATGTACTGAATGATACATCGTGGTACATGTGTGACCGTACCACGACTGCGCCAACAACGGCGAACCATACGGTCCAAATATTGTGCACTCAGCTACGTGTCGTCTCCCTATAAGAGCTGGATTGCAGTATGGTATGCCGTGGATGGCGATCAGCATGAGCCGTCTGTTGATGTAGTGGCGCGTGTTGTCAGACGTAGTCGTCTCTTCTCACACACCGTGATAGCATGGTGCACTGCGTTCCACATCTGCGACATGCGACAGAGGCCGGTTGACAGTCGTTCGCGCAATGGACATCGCATACGTACGGGGGCCACCTTCCACGTGTTCGCGAAGCGTGCACATGTTGTTGCGTGTATGTGGGCAGACATAGTGTGTCGTGACACCTGACACAGGCATGCAACAATCGTTGAATTTGCAAATGGCGATGGACGTCTACGTTTGCTGGTGACGTTACGCAAATGAACAACTGGTAAACGGTTGTGGTGCGGTTGTTCTCGCTAGAGGTGAATCAGTGATGGCGACGATCGGTTGAGCTACCAACCGGTTGTTTCAGCGATACCCACCATGCCCACGAACGTGAATGGCATGTGGGTGTGAAGCGATACGCGGCGGTGGCTGGGTGGGACCGTCCCCGGCCGGTGAGGGGGGGCCTCCCGGCGTGCTGGCCGCGCGGTGCGTGGGCGCACGCGCTACAGCCGGCTGGTGGGGGCGGCCAGTGGCAGGCGCGCCGGCCGACGGAGGCGGCAGGCGGCGCAGCTGCGCGCCGGCGCACCCTGCACGCGGCGCCGTGCGGCCAAAGTAGGTCCTCGCGGGCCGGTGCGAAGCGCGGTGGACATCTGCAGTGTGCTGGTCCGATTGAGGACTGTGTGCGCTGAGGATGCGCCGCCGCCCGGCGCTCGGCGCCGCGACGCCGTCTGCTGCTCGGTCGCCTCTGCGGTTCTCGCAGGTGGTTTGTATCGCAGCTGTGCGGACGTGTTGGCGCGTGCGCTGTGCTGGGAGAGTTCGCTTCGGCACCCAAGTGGGGCTTTTGTCCTTCTGTGGCGCTGGCGTTGGAGCTGCCGGCCACCGTAGGTGGCGCGTGTTGTCTCCCGCCGGCAATGCCACGACAGCACGCTCCCGGGCCTCTGTCGGCAGCGGCAAGCTCAGTTGGGAGCACGGGTGGTCGCACCTAAAGCGTCTACTCGCCAAACTCCGGGCGATTGCGCCTCTCTCGAACCCGACCAAGTACTTAGGACGGCGCTGCGCGCCGCCGGGACCTGAGAGGGTTTCGAGGTGTATTGTGCAGGGGAGCTCAGCCTCCTCCTGTTTGCAGAATAATTGAGCGGACGCTTGCGTGTTCGCGCGGGCCCCCGGGACACACTCCCGGGCGGCCGGCTGCTCAGCTCTAGTTGACGCAGCTCCCTGGTTGATCCTGCCAGTAGTCATATGCTTGTCTCAAAGATTAAGCCATGCATGTCTCAGTACAAGCCGCATTAAGGTGAAACCGCGAATGGCTCATTAAATCAGTTATGGTTCCTTAGATCGTACCCACGTTACTTGGATAACTGTGGTAATTCTAGAGCTAATACATGCAAACAGAGTCCCGACCAGAGATGGAAGGGACGCTTTTATTAGATCAAAACCAATCGGTCGGCTCGTCCGGTCCGTTTGCCTTGGTGACTCTGAATAACTTTGGGCTGATCGCACGGTCCTCGTACCGGCGACGCATCTTTCAAATGTCTGCCTTATCAACTGTCGATGGTAGGTTCTGCGCCTACCATGGTTGTAACGGGTAACGGGGAATCAGGGTTCGATTCCGGAGAGGGAGCCTGAGAAACGGCTACCACATCCAAGGAAGGCAGCAGGCGCGCAAATTACCCACTCCCGGCACGGGGAGGTAGTGACGAAAAATAACGATACGGGACTCATCCGAGGCCCCGTAATCGGAATGAGTACACTTTAAATCCTTTAACGAGTATCTATTGGAGGGCAAGTCTGGTGCCAGCAGCCGCGGTAATTCCAGCTCCAATAGCGTATATTAAAGTTGTTGCGGTTAAAAAGCTCGTAGTTGGATTTGTGTCCCACGCTGTTGGTTCACCGCCCGTCGGTGTTTAACTGGCATGTATCGTGGGACGTCCTGCCGGTGGGGCGAGCTGAAGGCGTGCGACGCGCCTCGTGCGTGCTCGTGCGTCCCGAGGCGGACCCCGTTGCAATCCTACCAGGGTGCTCTTGAGTGAGTGTCTCGGTGGGCCGGCACGTTTACTTTGAACAAATTAGAGTGCTTAAAGCAGGCAAGCCCGCCTGAATACTGTGTGCATGGAATAATGGAATAGGACCTCGGTTCTATTTTGTTGGTTTTCGGAACCCGAGGTAATGATTAATAGGGACAGGCGGGGGCATTCGTATTGCGACGTTAGAGGTGAAATTCTTGGATCGTCGCAAGACGAACAGAAGCGAAAGCATTTGCCAAGTATGTTTTCATTAATCAAGAACGAAAGTTAGAGGTTCGAA
>NW_025725488.1:17500-22500 GCF_021461395.2 Schistocerca americana | reverse complement strand
GGCGTAATGAAAGTGAAGGTCTCGCCTTGCGCGGGCCGAGGGAGGATGGGGCTTCCCCGCCCTTCACGGGGCGGCGGCCTCCGCACTCCCGGGGCGTCTCGTCCTCATTGCGAGGTGAGGCGCACCTAGAGCGTACACGTTGGGACCCGAAAGATGGTGAACTATGCCTGGCCAGGACGAAGTCAGGGGAAACCCTGATGGAGGTCCGTAGCGATTCTGACGTGCAAATCGATCGTCGGAGCTGGGTATAGGGGCGAAAGACTAATCGAACCATCTAGTAGCTGGTTCCCTCCGAAGTTTCCCTCAGGATAGCTGGTGCTCGTACGAGTCTCATCCGGTAAAGCGAATGATTAGAGGCCTTGGGGCCGAAACGACCTCAACCTATTCTCAAACTTTAAATGGGTGAGATCTCCGGCTTGCTTGATATGCTGAAGCCGCGAGCAAACGACTCGGATCGGAGTGCCAAGTGGGCCACTTTTGGTAAGCAGAACTGGCGCTGTGGGATGAACCAAACGCCGAGTTAAGGCGCCCGAATCGACGCTCATGGGAAACCATGAAAGGCGTTGGTTGCTTAAGACAGCAGGACGGTGGCCATGGAAGTCGGAATCCGCTAAGGAGTGTGTAACAACTCACCTGCCGAAGCAACTAGCCCTGAAAATGGATGGCGCTGAAGCGTCGTGCCTATACTCGGCCGTCAGTCTGGCAGTCATGGCCGGTCCTTGCGGCCGGCCGCGAAGCCCTGACGAGTAGGAGGGTCGCGGCGGTGGGCGCAGAAGGGTCTGGGCGTGAGCCTGCCTGGAGCCGCCGTCGGTGCAGATCTTGGTGGTAGTAGCAAATACTCCAGCGAGGCCCTGGAGGGCTGACGCGGAGAAGGGTTTCGTGTGAACAGCCGTTGCACACGAGTCAGTCGATCCTAAGCCCTAGGAGAAATCCGATGTTGATGGGGGCCGTCATAGCATGATGCACTTTGTGCTGGCCCCCGTTGGGCGAAAGGGAATCCGGTTCCTATTCCGGAACCCGGCAGCGGAACCGATACAAGTCGGGCCCCTCTTTTAGAGATGCTCGTCGGGGTAACCCAAAAGGACCCGGAGACGCCGTCGGGAGATCGGGGAAGAGTTTTCTTTTCTGCATGAGCGTTCGAGTTCCCTGGAATCCTCTAGCAGGGAGATAGGGTTTGGAACGCGAAGAGCACCGCAGTTGCGGCGGTGTCCCGATCTTCCCCTCGGACCTTGAAAATCCGGGAGAGGGCCACGTGGAGGTGTCGCGCCGGTTCGTACCCATATCCGCAGCAGGTCTCCAAGGTGAAGAGCCTCTAGTCGATAGAATAATGTAGGTAAGGGAAGTCGGCAAATTGGATCCGTAACTTCGGGATAAGGATTGGCTCTGAGGATCGGGGCGTGTCGGGCTTGGTCGGGAAGTGGGTCAGCGCTAACGTGCCGGGCCTGGGCGAGGTGAGTGCCGTAGGGGTGCCGGTAAGTGCGGGCGTTTAGCGCGGGCGTGGTCTGCTCTCGCCGTTGGTTGGCCTCGTGCTGGCCGGCGGTGCAGGATGCGCGCGCCTGCGCGGCGTTCGCGCCCCGGTGCTTCAACCTGCGTGCAGGATCCGAGCTCGGTCCCGTGCCTTGGCCTCCCACGGATCTTCCTTGCTGCGAGGCCGCGTCCGCCTTAGCGTGCTCCTCCGGGGGCGCGCGGGTGCGCGGATTCTCTTCGGCCGCCATTCAACGATCAACTCAGAACTGGCACGGACTGGGGGAATCCGACTGTCTAATTAAAACAAAGCATTGCGATGGCCCTAGCGGGTGTTGACGCAATGTGATTTCTGCCCAGTGCTCTGAATGTCAACGTGAAGAAATTCAAGCAAGCGCGGGTAAACGGCGGGAGTAACTATGACTCTCTTAAGGTGGCCAAGTGGCGGTGGTGTGGCTGCATCCGGACTTGGCTTCTCGAAGTGCGGTCTTGATGTAGTCGTGCTGCTGCTGCGAGGTGCCTTCCTTGGGTTATAGTTACAGGGAGAGTGATGCGCAATACATGGGCCTAGCCCTCTTAGCCTCTCCTCTCCTGCAGTCTTCTCCCCTTCTCGTGGGCCCGCTGATTTCGCAGAGTGGAAGACCGCACCAGGGGCTTGGGGGGGTTACCAGCCCCCCCTCGCACTATCCCTTTTTTTTAGTTGGGGGCAGTAAGCAGAGAATAAGTGGTGGCCCTTCCGCTGAAGGTGCCACCCCAACTCCCCCAGCACCTAGCCGGCCAACCGGCCGTGCCGAAAATCTTGTAACTTTTGCAGCTATGTATACCTGTAGTGAGTGCCACCGCAGCTTTACAACCAAGAACGGTCTCGGGGTCCATCGCCGCCGCCAACATCTTGCGGCCGCCAACGCGGAGATCGTCACGGAGAGGCATCGCGCGAGGTGGACGGAGGAAGAAGTCCTGTCGCTCGCCAAGGCAGAGGCCGAACTGTTCCTCGAGAGGGACGCCCGGTTCTTCTTTGTAAATCAAGAGCTCATCAGGATGTTCCCCGACCGAACGCTTGAGGCAATCAAGTGCCGACGGCGGCAAGCTGCCCACAAGCAGCTTGTCCGCCAATTCATGGAGGCGCTTGAGATCGGTCGGGGGGAAGAGCCGGCGTCCCGCCGGGGAGCGGCGAGCCCGCTGCCTGACGCGGGCGAGGCCGCTGCGCCGCCCGTCGACGCAGCCGAGGACTTCGCGGCCGACACCACCGGGCCGCCGCCGGAGGGGCCGACTGACGCCGCCATCTGGGAGCATCTGGCGGGGCTACCCGCTTCCGCCCAGCGTTTCTCTGCCCTGGATCGTGTCATCGGTCTGGGGCGGGGCACGCCGCCCGATGTCATCCTGGGCATGCTCCCGGATGCCCTTGCGTCGGTCGGGTCCAGAGGGGAGAGATCGATCACCAGGACACAGCGGCCGCGCCAACCATCGAAGCGGCCGCCTGCCGCGCCGCCGACGCAGAAGCGCAAGCGGCGCCGCTGGGAGTACGCGAGAACGCAGGATGCCTTCCGACGGTCGCGTGCGCGTTGCGTGCGCGGCCTCTTGGATGGCACCCTGCTCCAGCCGCCACCTGCCATCCCTGGTCTGCTGGACTTCTGGGCGGACCTCTTCACCAAGAAGCCCATCTCCACCGCGGGCTTCATTCGTGACCGCCTCCTCCCGCACTCAGAGCCTGTCGCTCTCGAGTGCATATGGGGGCCGGTCACACATGAGGAGGTCGCCGCCGCGTTGCCGCCCAGGGGATCAGCAGCCGGGCCGGACGGCCTTACCCCAGCGGAGTTGCGGCGTCTGCCGCACGAAGTCCTGGTGAAAGTGATGAATCTCTTCCTTCTGGCCCGCGCCCTTCCGGAACGCCTGCTTCGCGCGCGGACGTCCCTTCTCCCGAAAACGGCTGCACCAACATCCCCCGCTGACTTTCGCCCCATTACGGTCTGCTCGGTGTTGGCGCGGACCTTCCACAAGGTTCTCGCGTCACGCCTGATGCGCGCTTGTGCTGTGGACGAACGTCAGCGGGCATTCATCCCTCGGGATGGGATGTTGGAAAATACCTTCATCTTGGACACTGCTCTCACCGACGCAGTTCGCTCCTGCCGCTCTGTCTTTGTGGCATCGATCGACGTATCTAAGGCATTCGATTCGGTAGATCATGCTGCCCTTCGCCCCGTGCTGAAGGCGCATGGCCTGCCGGATTGCTTTGTCGAGTATGTCGAGCGGTGCTACGAGGGCAGCACGACAGTGATAGCGGACGGCGCCGGCGTGGGCGTGTCTGTGCAGCCAGCACGGGGCGTTCGCCAGGGCGATCCCCTCTCCCCCCTCCTGTTCAACTTTGCGGTGGACTACGTTTTAGGCCAACTGCCCTCCCACATCGGAGCTCGGATCCTCGGTCGCAGAGTCAACGCTGCGGCCTTTGCAGATGACGTCTTGCTGTTTGCAGCGACCCCGAGGGGCTTGCAGTCCCTCATCGACGCAGCTACCGCAGCCCTCGCCCACCTGGGGCTGCAGATCAACGCCCGGAAGTGTTTCACCCTCGCCTTAGTCGCGTCAGGGCGCGAGAAGAAGGTGAAGGTGGACAGCAATGTCACCTTCACAGCAGGCAATACCACCATGCCTGCCCTGCGTGTGGGTGAAACCTTCCGGTACCTGGGGCTGCAATTTTCCACGGCGGGTCGCTGTGTCTTCAATCCACGTAGCCACCTGGTGGAGCAGCTTGACGTCATCTCCCGAGCTCCGCTGAAGCCGCAACAGCGCCTCCACGCTCTCACCAACGTACTTCTCCCTGGCCTGTACCACGGGCTGGCCCTCAGCCGCACCCGGGTGGGTGCATTGAAGTCGGCCGACGTTACCATCCGGGCCGCCGTCAGGAGATGGTTCCGCCTTCCGGCGGACACCCCCCTGGGATACTTCCACGCTCCTGTTGCCCAGGGGGGCCTCGGCATTCCATCTTGCCGATGGATGGGTCCGACCCTCCGTCGGTCCCGTCTCCTGGCGCTGAAGAAGATAGGGCCAGCCTGCGACGGTGTAGGCATGGATGAGGTACAGCGTGAGATCGAGGTGCTGGAGCGCCACCTAATGTGGGAGGGCCACCTCCTCAAATCGTCAACGCAGGTTGGGGAAATGTGGGCGGCGCGCCTACACATCGCCATTGACGGTGCGGCACTGTCATCTTCTGCCGCCGTCAGTGGCCAACATCAGTGGGTCGCCGACACCAGTCGCCTGCTATCTGGGCGTGAATACATCGACGCCCTCCGCGCCCGCATCAACGCCTTCCCTACGAAGGCACGGCGCAGTCGCGGGCGGGTGGCGGACACCAGATGCCGCGCGGGGTGCCAGGCCGTGGAGACCGCCAACCACGTACTTCAGGCTTGCTTTAGGACGCACGGGTCCCGGGTCAAGCGCCATGACGCTGTAGTGCGTTATGTCGCCCGTGGACTCGCGCAGAGGGGCTTCAATGTCTCTGTGGAGCCCCACCTCCGAACACCTGAGGGCATCCGCAAGCCTGA
>NW_025725488.1:10000-12500 GCF_021461395.2 Schistocerca americana | reverse complement strand
ACCTATATTGGGCCTTAACCTAACCTATATTGGGCCTTAACCTAACCTATATTGGGCCTTAACGTAACCCACGTTGCGCCTTAACGTAACCCACGTTGCGCCTTAACGTAACCCACGTTGCGCCTTAACGTAACCCACGTTGCGCCTTAACGTAACCCACGTTGCGCCTTAACGTAACCCACGTTGCGCCTTAACCTAACCCATATTGCGCCTTAACCTAACCCATATTGCGCCTTACCCTAACCCATATTGCGCCTTAACCTAACCCATATTGTGCCTTAACCTAACCTATATTGTACCTTAACCTAACCCATATTGTACCTTAACCTAACCTATATTGTACCTTAACCTAACCTATATTGTACCTTAACCTAACCTATATTGTACCTTAACCTAACCCATATTGCGCCTTAACCTAACCCATATTGCGCCTTAACCTAACCCATATTGCGCCTTAACCTAACCCATATTGCGCCTTAACCTAACCCATATTGCGCCTTAACCTAACCCATATTGCGCCTTAACCTAACCCATATTGCGCCTTAACCTAACCCATATTGCGCCTTAACCTAACCCATATTGCGCCTTAACCTAACCCATATTGTACCTTAACCTAACCCATATTGTACCTTAACCTAACCTATATTGTACCTTAACCTAACCTATATTGTACCTTAACCTAACCTATATTGTACCTTAACCTAACCTATATTGGGCCTTAACCTAACCTATATTGGGCCTTAACCTAACCTATATTGGGCCTTAACCTAACCTATATTGGGCCTTAACGTAACCCACGTTGCGCCTTAACGTAACCCACGTTGCGCCTTAACGTAACCCACGTTGCGCCTTAACGTAACCCACGTTGCGCCTTAACGTAACCCACGTTGCGCCTTAACGTAACCCACGTTGCGCCTTAACGTAACCCACGTTGCGCCTTAACGTAACCCACGTTGCGCCTTAACCCAACACACGTTGCGCCTTAACCCAACACACGTTGGGCCTTAACCCAACACACGTTGGGCCTTAACCCAACACACGTTGGGCCTTAACCCAACACACGTTGGGCCTTAACCCAACACACGTTGGGCCTTAACCCAACACACGTTGGGCCTTAACCCAACACACGTTGGGCCTTAACCCAACACACGTTGGGCCTTAACCCAACACACGTTGGGCCTTAACCCAACACACGTTGGGCCTTAACCCAACACACGTTGGGCCTTAACCCAACACACGTTGGGCCTTAACCCAACACACGTTGGGCCTTAACCCAACACACGTTGGGCCTTAACCCAACACACGTTGGGCCTTAACCCAACACACGTTGGGCCTTAACCCAACACACGTTGGGCCTTAACCCAACACACGTTGGGCCTTAACCCAACACACGTTGGGCCTTAACCCAACACACGTTGGGCCTTAACCCAACACACGTTGGGCCTTAACCCAACACACGTTGGGCCTTAACCCAACACACGTTGGGCCTTAACCTGCTCTGTAATTGTCATACGACGCGTTAAATTAGTGTGGTGTTGCCTAACTGCAACCCCCGCAATATAGTTTGCTACTCGCACTGCCTGGTCCCCAGAGTATCGCTTCATGTTAAACACCTTGCAGCTATACACTGTAATGCGGATGGCAGCAGGACGTACATGCTCAATGCCCTTCGCAGTTGTTCATTGGCATTTGCATGGCGAAGCACAGCCTACGTTGTGGTACGGCGTGTGTCAACTGTCCGCTGATGTTGTACGTCCAAATCACACACTGTACTGCACATTGGTCCTCATGTACTGAATGATACATCGTGGTACATGTGTGACCGTACCACGACTGCGCCAACAACGGCGAACCATACGGTCCAAATATTGTGCACTCAGCTACGTGTCGTCTCCCTATAAGAGCTGGATTGCAGTATGGTATGCCGTGGATGGCGATCAGCATGAGCCGTCTGTTGATGTAGTGGCGCGTGTTGTCAGACGTAGTCGTCTCTTCTCACACACCGTGATAGCATGGTGCACTGCGTTCCACATCTGCGACATGCGACAGAGGCCGGTTGACAGTCGTTCGCGCAATGGACATCGCATACGTACGGGGGCCACCTTCCACGTGTTCGCGAAGCGTGCACATGTTGTTGCGTGTATGTGGGCAGACATAGTGTGTCGTGACACCTGACACAGGCATGCAACAATCGTTGAATTTGCAAATGGCGATGGACGTCTACGTTTGCTGGTGACGTTACGCAAATGAACAACTGGTAAACGGTTGTGGTGCGGTTGTTCTCGCTAGAGGTGAATCAGTGATGGCGACGATCGGTTGAGCTACCAACCGGTTGTTTCAGCGATACCCACCATGCCCACGAACGTGAATGGCATGTGGGTGTGAAGCGATACGCGGCGGTGGCTGGGTGGGACCGTCCCCGGCCGGTGAGGGGGGGCCTCCCGGCGTGCTGGCCGCGCGGTGCGTGGGCGCACGCGCTACAGCCGGCTGGTGGGGGCGG
>NW_025725488.1:0-5000 GCF_021461395.2 Schistocerca americana | reverse complement strand
GCGGCCGGCCGCGAAGCCCTGACGAGTAGGAGGGTCGCGGCGGTGGGCGCAGAAGGGTCTGGGCGTGAGCCTGCCTGGAGCCGCCGTCGGTGCAGATCTTGGTGGTAGTAGCAAATACTCCAGCGAGGCCCTGGAGGGCTGACGCGGAGAAGGGTTTCGTGTGAACAGCCGTTGCACACGAGTCAGTCGATCCTAAGCCCTAGGAGAAATCCGATGTTGATGGGGGCCGTCATAGCATGATGCACTTTGTGCTGGCCCCCGTTGGGCGAAAGGGAATCCGGTTCCTATTCCGGAACCCGGCAGCGGAACCGATACAAGTCGGGCCCCTCTTTTAGAGATGCTCGTCGGGGTAACCCAAAAGGACCCGGAGACGCCGTCGGGAGATCGGGGAAGAGTTTTCTTTTCTGCATGAGCGTTCGAGTTCCCTGGAATCCTCTAGCAGGGAGATAGGGTTTGGAACGCGAAGAGCACCGCAGTTGCGGCGGTGTCCCGATCTTCCCCTCGGACCTTGAAAATCCGGGAGAGGGCCACGTGGAGGTGTCGCGCCGGTTCGTACCCATATCCGCAGCAGGTCTCCAAGGTGAAGAGCCTCTAGTCGATAGAATAATGTAGGTAAGGGAAGTCGGCAAATTGGATCCGTAACTTCGGGATAAGGATTGGCTCTGAGGATCGGGGCGTGTCGGGCTTGGTCGGGAAGTGGGTCAGCGCTAACGTGCCGGGCCTGGGCGAGGTGAGTGCCGTAGGGGTGCCGGTAAGTGCGGGCGTTTAGCGCGGGCGTGGTCTGCTCTCGCCGTTGGTTGGCCTCGTGCTGGCCGGCGGTGCAGGATGCGCGCGCCTGCGCGGCGTTCGCGCCCCGGTGCTTCAACCTGCGTGCAGGATCCGAGCTCGGTCCCGTGCCTTGGCCTCCCACGGATCTTCCTTGCTGCGAGGCCGCGTCCGCCTTAGCGTGCTCCTCCGGGGGCGCGCGGGTGCGCGGATTCTCTTCGGCCGCCATTCAACGATCAACTCAGAACTGGCACGGACTGGGGGAATCCGACTGTCTAATTAAAACAAAGCATTGCGATGGCCCTAGCGGGTGTTGACGCAATGTGATTTCTGCCCAGTGCTCTGAATGTCAACGTGAAGAAATTCAAGCAAGCGCGGGTAAACGGCGGGAGTAACTATGACTCTCTTAAGGTGGCCAAGTGGCGGTGGTGTGGCTGCATCCGGACTTGGCTTCTCGAAGTGCGGTCTTGATGTAGTCGTGCTGCTGCTGCGAGGTGCCTTCCTTGGGTTATAGTTACAGGGAGAGTGATGCGCAATACATGGGCCTAGCCCTCTTAGCCTCTCCTCTCCTGCAGTCTTCTCCCCTTCTCGTGGGCCCGCTGATTTCGCAGAGTGGAAGACCGCACCAGGGGCTTGGGGGGGTTACCAGCCCCCCCTCGCACTATCCCTTTTTTTTAGTTGGGGGCAGTAAGCAGAGAATAAGTGGTGGCCCTTCCGCTGAAGGTGCCACCCCAACTCCCCCAGCACCTAGCCGGCCAACCGGCCGTGCCGAAAATCTTGTAACTTTTGCAGCTATGTATACCTGTAGTGAGTGCCACCGCAGCTTTACAACCAAGAACGGTCTCGGGGTCCATCGCCGCCGCCAACATCTTGCGGCCGCCAACGCGGAGATCGTCACGGAGAGGCATCGCGCGAGGTGGACGGAGGAAGAAGTCCTGTCGCTCGCCAAGGCAGAGGCCGAACTGTTCCTCGAGAGGGACGCCCGGTTCTTCTTTGTAAATCAAGAGCTCATCAGGATGTTCCCCGACCGAACGCTTGAGGCAATCAAGTGCCGACGGCGGCAAGCTGCCCACAAGCAGCTTGTCCGCCAATTCATGGAGGCGCTTGAGATCGGTCGGGGGGAAGAGCCGGCGTCCCGCCGGGGAGCGGCGAGCCCGCTGCCTGACGCGGGCGAGGCCGCTGCGCCGCCCGTCGACGCAGCCGAGGACTTCGCGGCCGACACCACCGGGCCGCCGCCGGAGGGGCCGACTGACGCCGCCATCTGGGAGCATCTGGCGGGGCTACCCGCTTCCGCCCAGCGTTTCTCTGCCCTGGATCGTGTCATCGGTCTGGGGCGGGGCACGCCGCCCGATGTCATCCTGGGCATGCTCCCGGATGCCCTTGCGTCGGTCGGGTCCAGAGGGGAGAGATCGATCACCAGGACACAGCGGCCGCGCCAACCATCGAAGCGGCCGCCTGCCGCGCCGCCGACGCAGAAGCGCAAGCGGCGCCGCTGGGAGTACGCGAGAACGCAGGATGCCTTCCGACGGTCGCGTGCGCGTTGCGTGCGCGGCCTCTTGGATGGCACCCTGCTCCAGCCGCCACCTGCCATCCCTGGTCTGCTGGACTTCTGGGCGGACCTCTTCACCAAGAAGCCCATCTCCACCGCGGGCTTCATTCGTGACCGCCTCCTCCCGCACTCAGAGCCTGTCGCTCTCGAGTGCATATGGGGGCCGGTCACACATGAGGAGGTCGCCGCCGCGTTGCCGCCCAGGGGATCAGCAGCCGGGCCGGACGGCCTTACCCCAGCGGAGTTGCGGCGTCTGCCGCACGAAGTCCTGGTGAAAGTGATGAATCTCTTCCTTCTGGCCCGCGCCCTTCCGGAACGCCTGCTTCGCGCGCGGACGTCCCTTCTCCCGAAAACGGCTGCACCAACATCCCCCGCTGACTTTCGCCCCATTACGGTCTGCTCGGTGTTGGCGCGGACCTTCCACAAGGTTCTCGCGTCACGCCTGATGCGCGCTTGTGCTGTGGACGAACGTCAGCGGGCATTCATCCCTCGGGATGGGATGTTGGAAAATACCTTCATCTTGGACACTGCTCTCACCGACGCAGTTCGCTCCTGCCGCTCTGTCTTTGTGGCATCGATCGACGTATCTAAGGCATTCGATTCGGTAGATCATGCTGCCCTTCGCCCCGTGCTGAAGGCGCATGGCCTGCCGGATTGCTTTGTCGAGTATGTCGAGCGGTGCTACGAGGGCAGCACGACAGTGATAGCGGACGGCGCCGGCGTGGGCGTGTCTGTGCAGCCAGCACGGGGCGTTCGCCAGGGCGATCCCCTCTCCCCCCTCCTGTTCAACTTTGCGGTGGACTACGTTTTAGGCCAACTGCCCTCCCACATCGGAGCTCGGATCCTCGGTCGCAGAGTCAACGCTGCGGCCTTTGCAGATGACGTCTTGCTGTTTGCAGCGACCCCGAGGGGCTTGCAGTCCCTCATCGACGCAGCTACCGCAGCCCTCGCCCACCTGGGGCTGCAGATCAACGCCCGGAAGTGTTTCACCCTCGCCTTAGTCGCGTCAGGGCGCGAGAAGAAGGTGAAGGTGGACAGCAATGTCACCTTCACAGCAGGCAATACCACCATGCCTGCCCTGCGTGTGGGTGAAACCTTCCGGTACCTGGGGCTGCAATTTTCCACGGCGGGTCGCTGTGTCTTCAATCCACGTAGCCACCTGGTGGAGCAGCTTGACGTCATCTCCCGAGCTCCGCTGAAGCCGCAACAGCGCCTCCACGCTCTCACCAACGTACTTCTCCCTGGCCTGTACCACGGGCTGGCCCTCAGCCGCACCCGGGTGGGTGCATTGAAGTCGGCCGACGTTACCATCCGGGCCGCCGTCAGGAGATGGTTCCGCCTTCCGGCGGACACCCCCCTGGGATACTTCCACGCTCCTGTTGCCCAGGGGGGCCTCGGCATTCCATCTTGCCGATGGATGGGTCCGACCCTCCGTCGGTCCCGTCTCCTGGCGCTGAAGAAGATAGGGCCAGCCTGCGACGGTGTAGGCATGGATGAGGTACAGCGTGAGATCGAGGTGCTGGAGCGCCACCTAATGTGGGAGGGCCACCTCCTCAAATCGTCAACGCAGGTTGGGGAAATGTGGGCGGCGCGCCTACACATCGCCATTGACGGTGCGGCACTGTCATCTTCTGCCGCCGTCAGTGGCCAACATCAGTGGGTCGCCGACACCAGTCGCCTGCTATCTGGGCGTGAATACATCGACGCCCTCCGCGCCCGCATCAACGCCTTCCCTACGAAGGCACGGCGCAGTCGCGGGCGGGTGGCGGACACCAGATGCCGCGCGGGGTGCCAGGCCGTGGAGACCGCCAACCACGTACTTCAGGCTTGCTTTAGGACGCACGGGTCCCGGGTCAAGCGCCATGACGCTGTAGTGCGTTATGTCGCCCGTGGACTCGCGCAGAGGGGCTTCAATGTCTCTGTGGAGCCCCACCTCCGAACACCTGAGGGCATCCGCAAGCCTGACGTGGTGGCGGTCAAAGACGGCATCGCCCGCGTGGTCGACGCCCAGATAGTCGGAGACCACCTCCGGCTCGACTGGTGTCACTCCCAGAAGGCGGCCTACTACGACACGCCGTCCATCCGGCGTGCCATCTCCAACCTGCACCGTGACGTTGAGGAGGTGATTGTGTCCACCGCGACGTTGAACTGGAGGGGTGTATGGTCTCCAGCGTCGGCGAGGGATCTCGCCGCCTTAGGCTTCCGACCCCGAGAACTGGCGGTGCTGAGCACAAGAACACTACAGAGCTGCTGCAGAAGTTACAAGATTTTCGAGCGTATGACGGCTCCTAGCCCGAAGCAGCGTGTCGGCGTCGGCTAGGCTGCTGGTTATTTTTCTTCGCCTTGACTCCTGGGGCCTATCCACAGGAGGAATAAACCGTCTTTGTTCTTTCTTCTTTGTGTCTTTATTTTTATGTCTTTGTTGTTATTCTTCCGCACTGATATATATGTATATGTGTATGTTAGTTTTATACTTGTATTTTGTGGTACCGCCCTGTAAGTCCCCACCTCGGTGGCGGACACGGCGTCAAACACCTGCCACGTACTATATATGTATATATTTTTTGTGTTATTCAAATTATTTTGAATAAAGACGGCTGTTGTTGATAGCCAAATGCCTCGTCATCTAATTAGTGACGCGCATGAATGGATTAACGAGATTCCCGCTGTCCCTATCTACTATCTA
>NW_025725487.1:0-30747 GCF_021461395.2 Schistocerca americana | reverse complement strand
TCCCATCGTCATTACCAGGCCCTGAACGTTACAATTCACTATCATTTTTGCGTCGGATTCGAAAATCTAGACTCACAGGAGAAGGATCATATTGTGCCCGAGGCAGTAATATCCCCATGGAGACAAGTCGGCTGGAGGCCGATGTATTGAATCTCGACGCAATTTGAGTGTTCCATCGTCATTAGGAGGCCCTAAACGTTACAATTAACTATCATTTTTTCGTCGGATTCGATAATCTAAACTCACAGGAGAACCACCATAAGGTGCCCGAGGCAGCAACAGACCCTGGAGACAAGTCGGCTGGAGGCCGATGTATTGAATCTCGACGCAATTTGAGTGTCCCATCGTCATTACCAGGCCCTGAACGTTACAATTCACTATCATTTTTGCGTCGGATTCGAAAATCTAGACTCACAGGAGAAGGATCATATTGTGCCCGAGGCAGTAATATCCCCATGGAGACAAGTCGGCTGGAGGCCGATGTATTGAATCTCGACGCAATTTGAGTGTTCCATCTTCATTAGGAGGCCCTAAACGTTACAATTCACTATCATTTTTGCGTCGGATTCGAAAATCTAGACTCACAGGAGAACGACCATAAGGTGCCCGAGGCAGCAACAGACCCTTGGAGACAAGTCGGCTGGAGGCCGACGTATTGAATCTCGACGCAATTTGAGTGTCCCATCGTCATTACCAGGCCCTGAACGTTACAATTCACTATCATTTTTGCGTCGGATTCGAAAATCTAGACTCACAGGAGAAGGATCATATTGTGCCCGAGGCATCAACAGACCCTTGGAGACAAGTCGGCTGGAGGTCGATGTATTGAATCTCGACGCAATTTGAGTGTCCCATCGTCATTAGAAGGCCCTGAACGTTACAATTCACTATCATTTTCGCGTCGGATTCGAAAATCTAGACTCACAGGAGAAGGATCATATTGTGCCCGTGGCAGTAATATCCCCATGGAGACAAGTCGGCTGGAGGCCGATGTATTGAATCTCGACGCAATTTGAGTGTTCCATCGTCATTAGGAGGCCCTAAACGTTACAATTAACTATCATTTTTTCGTCGGATTCGATAATCTAAACTCACAGGAGAACGACCATAAGGTGCCCGAGGCAGCAACAGACCCTGGAGACAAGTCGGCTGGAGGCCGATGTATTGAATCTCGACGCAATTTGAGTGTCCCATCGTCATTACCAGGCCCTGAACGTTACAATTAACTATCATTTTTGCGTCGGATTCGAAAATCTAGACTCACAGGAGAAGGATCATATTGTGCCCGAGGCAGTAATATCCCCATGGAGACAAGTCGGCTGGAGGCCGATGTATTGAATCTCGACGCAATTTGAGTGTTCCATCGTCATTAGGAGGCCCTAAACGTTACAATTAACTATCATTTTTTCGTCGGATTCGATAATCTAAACTCACAGGAGAACCACCATAAGGTGCCCGAGGCAGCAACAGACCCTGGAGACAAGTCGGCTGGAGGCCGATGTATTGAATCTCGACGCAATTTGAGTGTCCCATCGTCATTACCAGGCCCTGAACGTTACAATTCACTATCATTTTTGCGTCGGATTCGAAAATCTAGACTCACAGGAGAAGGATCATATTGTGCCCGAGGCAGTAATATCCCCATGGAGACAAGTCGGCTGGAGGCCGATGTATTGAATCTCGACGCAATTTGAGTGTTCCATCGGTATTAGGAGGCCCTAAACGTTACAATTCACTATCATTTTTGCGTCGGATTCGAAAATCTAGACTCACAGGAGAACGACCATAAGGTGCCCGAGGCAGCAACAGACCCTTGGAGACAAGTCGGCTGGAGGCCGATGTAATGAATCTCGACGCTATTTGAGTGTCCCATCGTCATTACCAGGCCCTGAACGTTACAATTCACTATCATTTTTGCGTCGGATTCGAAAATCTAGACTCACAGGAGAAGGATCATATTGTGCCCGAGGCATCAACAGACCCTTGGAGACAAGTCGGCTGGAGGTCGATGTATTGAATCTCGACGCAATTTGAGTGTCCCATCGTCATTAGAAGGCCCTGAACGTTACAATTCACTATCATTTTCGCGTCGGATTCGAAAATCTAGACTCACAGGAGAAGGATCATATTGTGCCCGAGGCAGTAATATCCCCATGGAGACAAGTCGGCTGGAGGCCGATGTATTGAATCTCGACGCAATTTGAGTGTTCCATCGTCATTAGGAGGCCCTAAACGTTACAATTAACTATCATTTTTTCGTCGGATTCGATAATCTAAACTCACAGGAGAACGACTATAAGGTGCCCGAGGCAGCAACAGACCCTGGAGACAAGTCGGCTGGAGGCCGATGTATTGAATCTCGACGCAATTTGAGTGTCCCATCGTCATTACCAGGCCCTGAACGTTACAATTAACTATCATTTTTGCGTCGGAGTCGAAAATCTAGACTCACAGGAGAAGGATCATATTGTGCCCGAGGCAGTAATATCCCCATGGAGACAAGTCGGCTGGAGGCCGATGTATTGAATCTCGACGCAATTTGAGTGTTCCATCGTCATTAGGAGGCCCTAAACGTTACAATTAACTATCATTTTTTCGTCGGATTCGATAATCTAAACTCACAGGAGAACGACCATAAGGTGCCCGAGGCAGCAACAGACCCTGGAGACAAGTCGGCTGGAGGCCGATGTATTGAATCTCGACGCAATTTGAGTGTCCCATCGTCATTAGAAGGCCCTGAACGTTACAATTAACTACCACTTTTGCGTCGGATTCGAAAATCTAGACTCACAGGAGAACGACCATAAGGTGCCCGAGGCAGCTATAGACCCTTGGAGACAAGTCGGCTGGAGGTCGATGTATTGAATCTCGACGCAATTTGAGTGTCCCATCGTCATTAGAAGGCCCTGAACGTTACAATTCACTATCATTTTAGCGTCGGATTCGAAAATCTAGACTCACAGGAGAAGGATCATATTGTGCCCGAGGCAGTAATATCCCCATGGTGACAAGTCGGCTGGAGGCCGATGTATTGAATCTCGACGCAATTTGAGTGTTCCATCGTCATTAGGAGGCCCTAAACGTTACAATTCACTATCATTTTTTGCGTCGGATTCGAAAATCTAGACTCACAGGAGAACGACCATAAGGTGCCCGAGGCAGCAACAGACCCTTGGAGACAAGTCGGCTGGAGGCCGATGTATTGAATCTCGACGCAATTTGAGTGTTCCATCGTCATTACCAGGCCCTGAACGTTACAATTCACTATCATTTTTGCGTCGGATTCGAAAATCTAGACTCACAGGAGAAGGATCATATTGTGCCCGATGCAGCAACAGACCCTTGGAGACAAGTCGGCTGGAGGCCGATGTATTGAATCTCGACCCAATTTGAGTGTCCCATCGTCATTAGAAGGCCCTGAACGTTACAATTCACTATCATTTTCGCGTCGGATTCGAAAATCTAGACTCACAGGAGAAGGATCATATTGTGCCCGAGGCAGTAATATCCCCATGGAGACAAGTCGGCTGGAGGCCGATGTATTGAATCTCGACGCAATTTGAGTGTCCCATCGTCATTAGAAGGCCCTGAACGTTACAATTCACTATCATTTTTGCGTCGGATTCGAAAATCTAGACTCACAGGAGAAGGATCATATTGTGCCCGAGGCAGTAATATCCCCATGGAGACAAGTCGGCTGGAGGCCGATGTATTGAATCTCGACGCAATTTGAGTGTTCCATCGTCATTAGGAGGCCCTAAACGTTACAATTCACTATCATTTTTTGCGTCGGATTCGAAAATCTAGACTCACAGGAGAAGGATCATATTGTGCCCGAGGCAGCAACAGACCCTTGGAGACAAGTCGGCTGGAGGCCGATGTATTGAATCTCGACGCAATTTGAGTGTCCCCTCGTCATTAGAAGGCCCTGAACGTTACAATTCACTATCATTTTAGCGTCGGATTCGAAAATCTAGACTCACAGGAGTAGGATCATATTGTGCCCGAGGCAGTAATATCCCCATGGAGACAAGTCGGCTGGAGGCCGATGTATTGAATCTCGACGCAATTTGAGTGTTCCATCGTCATTAGGAGGCCCTAAACGTTACAATTCACTATCATTTTTGCGTCGGATTCGAAAATCTAGACTCACAGGAGAACGACCATAAGGTGCCCGAGGCAGCAACAGACCCTTGGAGACAAGTCGGCTGGAGGCCGATGTATTGAATCTCGACGCAATTTGAGTGTTCCATCGTCTTTACCAGGCCCTAAACGTTACAATTCACTATCATTTTTGCGTCGGATTCGAAAATCGAGACTCACAGGAGAAGGATCATCTTGTGCCCGAGGCAGTAATATCCCCATGGAGACAAGTCGGCTATAGGCCGATGTATTGAATCTCGACGCAATTTGAGTGTCCCATCGTCATTAGAAGGCCCTGAACGTTACAATTCACTATCATTTTTGCGTCGGATTCGAAAATCTAGACTCACAGGAGAAGGATCATATTGTGCCCGAGGCAGTAATATCCCCATGGAGACAAGTCGGCTGGAGGCCGATGTATTGAATCTCGACGCAATTTGAGTGTCCCATCGTCATTAGAAGGCCCTGAACGTTACAATTCACTATCATTTTCGCGTCGGATTCGAAAATCTAGACTCACAGGAGAAGGATCATATTGTGCCCGAGGCAGTAAGATCCCCATGGAGACAAGTCGGCTGGAGGCCGATGTATTGAATCTCGACGCAATTTGAGTGTCCCATCGTCATTAGAAGGCCCTGAACGTTACAATTCACTATCATTTTTGCGTCGGATTCGAAAATCTAGACTCACAGGAGAAGGATCATATTGTGCCCGAGGCAGTAATATCCCCATGGAGACAAGTCGGCTGGAGGCCGATGTATTGAATCTCGACGCAATTTGAGTGTTCCATCGTCATTAGAAGGCCCTGAACGTTACAATTCACTATCATTTTCGCGTCGGATTCGAAAACCTAGACTCACAGGAGAAGGATCATATTGTGCCCGAGGCAGTAATATCCCCATGGAGACAAGTCGGCTGGAGGCCGATGTATTGAATCTCGACGCAATTTGAGCGTCCCATCGTCATTAGAAGGCCCTGAACGTTACAATTCACTATCATTTTTGCGTCGGATTCGAAAATCTAGACTCACAGGAGAAGGATCATATTGTGCCCGAGGCAGTAATATCCCCAAGGAGACAAGTCGGCTGGAGGCCGATGTATTGAATCTCGACGCAATTTGAGTGTCCCATCGTCATTAGAAGGCCCTGAACGTTACAATTCACTATCATTTTTGCGTCGGATTCGAAAATCTAGACTCACAGGAGAAGGATCATATTGTGCCCGAGGCAGTAATATCCCCATGGAGACAAGTCGGCTGGAGGCCGATGTATTGAATCTCGACGCAATTTGAGTGTTCCATCGTCATTAGAAGGCCCTGAACGTTACAATTCACTATCATTTTCGCGTCGGATTCGAAAAATCTAGACTCACAGGAGAAGGATCATATTGTGCCCGAGGCAGTAATATCCCCATGGAGACAAGTCGGCTGGAGGCCGATGTATTGAATCTCGACGCAATTTGAGTGTCCCATCGTCATTAGAAGGCCCTGAACGTTACAATTCACTATCATTTTTGCGTCGGATTCGAAAATCTAGACTCACAGGAGAAGGATCATATTGTGCCCGAGGCAGTAATATCCCCATGGAGACAAGTCGGCTGGAGGCCGATGTATTGAATCTCGACGCAATTTGAGTGTCCCATCGTCTTTAGAAGGCCCTGAACGTTACAATTCACTATCATTTTCGCGTCGGATTCGAAAATCTAGACTCACAGGAGAAGGATCATATTGTGCCCGAGGCAGTAATATCCCCATGGAGACAAGTCGGCTGGAGGCCGATGTATTGAATCTCGACGCAATTTGAGTGTCCCATCGTCATTAGAAGGCCCTGAACGTTACAATTCACTATCATTTTTGCGTCGGATTCGAAAATCTAGACTCACAGGAGAAGGATCATATTGTGCCCGAGGCAGTAATATCCCCATGGAGACAAGTCGGCTGGAGGACGATGTATTGAATCTCGACGCAATTTGAGTGTTCCATCGTCATTAGAAGGCCCTGAACGTTACAATTCACTATCATTTTCGCGTCGGATTCGAAAATGTAGACTCACAGGAGAAGGATCATATTGTGCCCGAGGCAGTAATATCCCCATGGAGACAAGTCGGCTGGAGGCCGATGTATTGAATCTCGACGCAATTTGAGTGTCCCATCGTTATTAGAAGGCCCTGAACGTTACAATTCACTATCATTTTTGCGTCGGATTCGAAAATCTAGACTCACAGGAGAAGGATCATATTGTGCCCGAGGCAGTAATATCCCCATGGAGACAAGTCGGCTGGAGGACGATGTATTGAATCTCGACGCAATTTGAGTGTCCCATCGTCATTAGAAGGCCCTGAACGTTACAATTCACTATCATTTTTGCGTCGGATTCGAAAATCTAGACTCACAGGAGAAGGATCATATTGTGCCCGAGGCAGTAATTATCCCCATGGAGACAAGTCGGCTGGAGGCCGGGTATTGAATCTCGACGCAATTTGAGTGTCCCATCGTCATTAGAAGGCCCTGAACGTTACAATTCACTATCATTTTCGCGTCGGATTCGAAAATCTAGACTCACAGGATAAGGATCATATTGTGCCCGAGGCAGTAATATCCCCATGGAGACAAGTCGGCTGGAGGCCGATGTATTGAATCTCGACGCAATTTGAGTGTCCCATCGTCATTAGAAGGCCCTGAACGTTACAAATCACTATCATTTTTGCGTCGGATTCGAAAATCTAGACTCACAGGAGAAGGATCATATTGTGCCCGAGGCAGTAATATCCCCATGGAGACAAGTCGGCTGGAGGCCGATGTATTGAATCTCGACGCAATTTGAGTGTTCCATCGTCATTAGGAGGCCCTAAACGTTACAATTCACTATCATTTTTGCGTCGGATTCGAAAATCTAGACTCACAGGAGAAGGATCATATTGTGCCCGAGGCAGCAACAGACCCTTGGAGACAAGTCGGCTGGAGGCCGATGTATTGAATCTCGACGCAATTTGAGTGTCCCATCGTCATTAGAAGGCCCTGAACGTTACAATTAACTATCATTTTTGCGTCGGATTCGAAAATCTAGACTCACAGGAGAAGGATCATATTGTGCCCGAGGCAGTAATATCCCCATGGAGACAAGTCGGCTGGAGGCCGATGTATTGAATCTCGACGCAATTTGAGTGTTCCATCGTCATTAGGAGGCCCTAAACGTTACAATTAACTATCATTTTTTCGTCGGATTCGATAATCTAAACTCACAGGAGAACGACCATAAGGTGCCCGAGGCAGCAACAGACCCTGGAAACAAGTCGGCTGGAGGCCGATGTATTGAATCTCGACGCAATTTGAGTGTTCCATCGTCATTACCAGGCCCTGAACGTTATAATTCACTATCATTTTTGCGTCGGATTCGAAAATCTTGACTCACAGGAGAAGGATCATATTGTGCCCGAGGCAGCAACAGACCCTTGGAGACAAGTCGGCTGGAGGCCGATGTATTGAATCTCGACGCAATTTGACTGTCCCATCGTCATTAGAAGGCCCTGAACGTTACAATTCACTATCATTTTAGCGTCGGATTCGAAAATCTAGACTCACAGGAGAAGGATCATATTGTGCCCGAGGCAGTAATATCCCCATGGAGACAAGTCGGCTGGAGGCCGATGTATTGAATCTCGACGCAATTTGAGTGTTCCATCGTCATTAGGAGGCCCTAAACGTTACAATTCACTATCATTTTTGCGTCGGATTCGAAAATCTAGACTCACAGGAGAACGACCATAAGGTGCCCGAGGCAGCAACAGACCCTTGGAGACAAGTCGGCTGGAGGCCGATGTATTGAATCTCGACGCAATTTGAGTGTTCCATCGTCATTACCAGGCCCTGAACGTTACAATTCACTATCATTTTTGCGTCGGATTCGAAAATCTAGACTCACAGGAGAAGGATCATATTGTGCCCGAGGCAGCAACAGACCCTTGGAGACAAGTCGGCTGGAGGCCGATGTATTGAATCTCGACGCAATTTGAGTGTCCCATCGTCATTAGAAGGCACTGAACGTTACAATTCACTATCATTTTTGCGTCGGATTCGAAAATCTAGACTCACAGGAGAACGACCATAAGGTGCACGAGGCAGCAACAGACCCTTGGAGACAAGTCGGCTGGAGGTCGATGTATTGAATCTCGACGCAATTTAAGTGTCCCATCGTCATTAGAAGGCCCTGAACGTTACAATTAACTACCATTTTTGCGTCGGATTCGAAAATCTAGACTCACAGGAGAACGACCATAAGGTGCCCGAGGCAGCAACAGACCCTTGGAGACAAGTCGGCTGGAGGCCGATGTATTGAATCTCGACGCAATTTGAGTGTTCCATCGTCATTACCAGGCCCTGAACGTTATAATTCACTATCATTTTTGCGTCGGATTCGAAAATCTTGACTCACAGGAGAAGGATCATATTGTGCCCGAGGCAGCAACAGACCCTTGGAGACAAGTCGGCTGGAGGCCGATGTATTGAATCTCGACGCAATTTGACTGTCCCATCGTCATTAGAAGGCCCTGAACGTTACAATTCACTATCATTTTCGCGTCGGATTCGAAAATCTAGACTCACAGGAGAAGGATCATATTGTGCCCGAGGCAGTAATATCCCCATGGAGACAAGTCGGCTGGAGGACGATGTATTGAATCTCGACGCAATTTGAGTGTCCCATCGTCATTAGAAGGCCCTGAACGTTACAATTCACTATCATTTTTGCGTCGGATTCGAAAATCTAGACTCACAGGAGAACAACCATAAGGTGCCCGAGGCAGCAATAGACCCTTGGAGACAAGTCGGCTGGAGGTCGATGTATTGAATCTCGACGCAATTTGAGTGTTCCATCGCCAATAGGAGGCCCTGAACGTTACAATTAACTATCAGTTTTGCGTCGGATTCGAAAACGTAGAATCACCGGAGACGGACCATGTGGTGCCCGAGGCAGCAATATCCCCTTGGAGACAAGTCGGCTGGAGGACGATGTATTGAATCTCGACGCAATTTGAGTGTTCCCTCGTCATTAGAAGGCCCTGAACGTTACAATTAACTATCATTTTTGCGTCGGATTCGAAAATCTAGACTCACAGGAGAACGACCATAAGGTGCCCGAGGCAGCAGTAGACCCTTGGAGACAAGTCGGCTGGAGGCCGACGTATTGAATCTCGACGCAATTTGAGTGTCCCATCGTCATTAGGAGGCCCTAAACGTTACAATTAACTATCATTTTTGCGTCGAATTCGATAATCTAAACTCACAGGAGAACGACCATAACGTGCCCGAGGCAGCAACAGACCCTTGGAGACAAGTCGGCTGGAGGCCGATGTATTGAATCTCGACGCAATTTGAGTGTTCCATCATCATTAGGAGGCCCTAAACGTTACAATTAACTATCATTTTTGCGTCGGATTCGTTAATCTAGACTCACAGGAGAACGACCATAAGGTGCCCGAGGCTGCAATAGACCCTTGGAGGCAAGTCGGCTGGAGGACGATATATTGAATCTCGACGCAATTTAAGTGTTCCATCGTCATTAGGAGGCCTTGAACGTTACAATTAACAATCAGTTTCGCGTCGGATTCGAAAATCTAGACTCACAGGAGAACGACCATAAGATGCCCGAGGCAGCAATATCCCCTTGGAGACAAATCGGCTGGAGGACGATTTATTGAATCTCGACGCAATTTGAGTGTTCCATCGTCATTAGGAGGCCCTGAACGTTACAATCAACTATGAGTTTCGCGTCGGATTCGAAAATCTACTCACAGGAGAAGTTCATACGGTGCTCGAGACATCAATATCCCCTTTGAGACAAGTCGACTGGAGGTCGATGTATTGAATCTCGACGCAATTTGAGTGTTCCATCTTCATTAGGAGGCCCTGAATGTTACAATTAACTATCATTTTTGCGCCGGATTCGAAAACGTAGAATCACCGGAGACGGACCATGTGGTGCCCGAGGCAGCGATATCCCCAGGGAGACAAGTCGGCTGGAGACCGATGTATTGAATCTCGACGCAATTGGAGTGTTCCATCGTCATTAGAAGGCCCTGAACGTTACAATTAACTATCATTTTTGCGTCGGATTCGAAAATCTAGACTCACAGGAGAACGACCATAGGGTGCCCGAGGCAGCAATAGACCCTTGGAGACAAGTCGGCTGGAGGCCGATGAATTGAATCTCGACGCAATTTGAGTGTCCCATCGTCATTAGAAGGCTCTGAACGTTACAATTAACTATCATTTTTGCGTCGGATTCGAAAATCTAGACCCACAGGAGAACGACCATAAGGTGCCCGAGGCAGCAATAGACCCTTGGAGACAAGTCGGCTGGAGGTCGATGTATTGAATCTCGACTCAATTTGTGTGCTCCATCGTCATTAGGATGCCCTGAACGTTACAATTAACTATGAGTTTTGCGTCGGATTCGAAAACGTAGAATCACCGGAGACGGACCATGTGGTGCCCGAGGCAGCGATATCCCTTTGGAGACAAGTCGGCTGGAGGCCGATGTAGTGAATCTCGACTGAATTTGAGTGTCCCATCGTCATTAGAAGGCCCTGAACGTTACAATTCACTATCATTTTTGCGTCGGATTCGAAAATCTAGACTCACAGGAGAAGGATCATATTGTGCCCGAGGCAGCATTAGACCCTTGGATAAATGTCAACTGGAGGTCGATGTATTGACTCTCGACGCAATTTGAGTGTTCCATCGGCATTAGGAGGCCCTGAACGTTACAGTTAACTATCATTTTAGCGTCGGATTCGAAAATCTACTAACAGGAGAACGACCATAAGGTGCCCGAGGCAGTAATATCCCCATGGAGACAAGTCGGCTGGAGGAAGATGTATTGACTCTCGACGCAATTTCAGTGTTCCATCGTCATTAGAAGGCCCTGAACGTTACAATTAACTATTATTTTTGCGTCGGATTCGAAAATCTAGACTTACAGGAGAACGACCATAAGGTGCCCGAGACAGCAATAGACCCTTGGAGACAAGTCGGCTGGGGGTCGATATATTGAATCTCGACGCAATTTGAGTGTTCCATCTTCATTAGAAGGCCCTGAACGTTACAATTAACTATCATTTTTACGTCGGATTCGAAAATCTAAACTCACAGGAGAACGACCATATGGTGCCCGATGCAGCAATATCCCCTTGGAGACAAGTCGGCTGGAGGTCGATGTATTGAATCTCGACGCAATTTGAGTGTTCCATCGCCAATAGGAGGCCCTGAACGTTACAATTAACTATGAGTTTTGCGTCGGATTCGAAAACGTAGAATCTCCGGAGACGGACCATGTGGTGCCCGAGGCAGCAATATCCCCTTGGAGACAAGTCGGCTGGAGGACGATGTATTGAATCTCGACGCAATTTGAGTGTTCCATCGTCATTTGGAGGCCCTGCACGTTACAATTAACTATCATTTTTGCGTCGGATTTGAAAATCTAGACTCACAGGAGAACGACAATAAGGTGCCCGAGGCAGCAGTAGACCCTTGGAGACAAGTCGGCTGGAGGCCGATGTATTGAATCTCGACGCAATTTGAGTGTCCCATCGTCATTAGGAGGCCCTAAACGTTACAATTAACTATCATTTTTGCGTCGGATTCGATAATCTAAACTCACAGGAGAACGACCATAAGGTGCCCGAGGGAGCAACAGACCCTTGGAGACAAGTCAGCTGGAGGCCGATGTATTGAATCTCGACGCAATTTGAGTGTTCCATCGTCATTAGGAAGCCCTAAACGTTACAATTAACTATCATTTTTGCGTCGGATTCGACAATCTAAACTCACAGGAGAACGACCATAAGGTGCCCGAGGCAGCAATATCCCCTTGGAGGCAAGTCGGCTGGAAACCGATGTATTGAATCTCGACGCAATGTGAGTGTTCCATCGGCAATAGGAGGCCCAGAACGTTACAGTTAACTATCATTTTAGCGTCGGATTCGAAAATCTACTAGCAGGAGAAGGATCATATGGTCCACGAGACTGCAATATCCCCTTGGATACAAGTCCGCTGGAGGATGATGTATTGAATCTCGACGCAATTTGAGTGTTCCATCGTCATTAGGAAGTCCTAAACGTTACAATTAACTATCATTTTTGCGTCGGATTCGATAATCTAAACTCACAGGAGAGCGACCATAAGGTGCCCGAGGCAGCAACAGACCCTTGGAGACAAATCGGCTGGAGGCCGATGTATTGAATCTCGACGCAATTTGAGTGTTCCATCGGCATTAGGAGGCCCTGAACGTTACAATTAACTATCATTTTTGCTTCGGATTCGATAATCTAAACTCTCAGGAGAACGACCATAAGGTGCCCGAGACAGCTATAGACCCTTGGAGACAAGTCGGCTGGAGGTCGATGTATTGAATCTCGACGCAATTTGAGTGTCCCATCGTCATTAGAAGGCCCTGAACGTTACAATTCACTATCATTTTTGCGTCGGATACGAAAATCTAGACTCACAGGAGAAGGATCATAAGGTGCCCGAGGCAGCAACAGACCCTTGGAGACAAGTCGGCTGGAGGCCGATGTATTGAATCTCGACGCAATTTGAGTGTTCCATCGTCATTACCAGGCCCTGAACGTTATAATTCACTATCATTTTTGCGTCGGATATGAAAATCTTGACTCACAGGAGAAGGATCATATTGTGCCCGAGGCAGCAACAGACCCTTGGAGACCAGTCGGCTGGAGGCCGATGTATTGAATCTCGACGCAATTTGACTGTCCCATCGTCATTAGAAGGCCCTGAACGTTACAATTCACTATCATTTTCGCGTCGGATTCGAAAATCTAGACTCACAGGAGAAGGATCATATTGTGCCCGAGGCAGTAATATCCCCATGGAGACAAGTCGGCTGGAGGACGATGTATTGAATCTCGACGCAATTTGAGTGTCCCATCGTCATTAGAAGGCCCTGAACGTTACAATTCACTATCATTTTTGCGTCGGATTCGAAAATCTAGACTCACAGGAGAACAACCATAAGGTGCCCGAGGCAGCAATAGACCCTTGGAGACAAGTCGGCTGGAGGTCGATGTATTGAATCTCGACGCAATTTGAGTGTTCCATTGCCAATAGGAGGCCCTGAACGTTACAATTAACTATCAGTTTTGCGTCGGATTCGAAAACGTAGAATCACCGGAGACGGACCATGTGGTGCCCGAGGCAGCAATATCCCCTTGGAGACAAGTCGGCTGGAGGACGATGTATTGAATCTCGACGCAATTTGAGTGTTCCCTCGTCATTAGAAGGCCCTGAACGTTACAATTAACTATCATTTTTGCGTCGGATTCGAAAATCTAGACTCACAGGAGAACGACCATAAGGTGCCCGAGGCAGCAGTAGACCCTTGGAGACAAGTCGGCTGGAGGCCGACGTATTGAATCTCGACGCAATTTGAGTGTCCCATCGTCATTAGGAGGCCCTAAACGTTACAATTAACTATCATTTTTGCGTCGAATTCGATAATCTAAACTCACAGGAGAACGACCATAACGTGCCCGAGGCAGCAACAGACCCTTGGAGACAAGTCGGCTGGAGGCCGATGTATTGAATCTCGACGCAATTTGAGTGTTCCATCATCATTAGGAGGCCCTAAACGTTACAATTAACTATCATTTTTGCGTCGGATTCGTTAATCTAGACTCACAGGAGAACGACCATAAGGTGCCCGAGGCTGCAATAGACCCTTGGAGGCAAGTCGGCTGGAGGACGATATATTGAATCTCGACGCAATTTAAGTGTTCCATCGTCATTAGGAGGCCTTGAACGTTACAATTAACAATCAGTTTCGCGTCGGATTCGAAAATCTAGACTCACAGGAGAACGACCATAAGATGCCCGAGGCAGCAATATCCCCTTGGAGACAAATCGGCTGGAGGACGATTTATTGAATCTCGACGCAATTTGAGTGTTCCATCGTCATTAGGAGGCCCTGAACGTTACAATCAACTATGAGTTTCGCGTCGGATTCGAAAATCTACTCACAGGAGAAGCTCATATGGTGCTCGAGACAGCAATAGACCCTTGGAGACAGGTCGGCTGGAGGTCTATGTATTGGATCGCGACGCAATTTGAGTGTTCCATCGTCATTAGGAAGCCCTGAACGTTACAATTAACTATCAGTTTCGCGTCGGATTCAAAAATCTACTCACAGGAGAAGCTCATATGGTGCTCGAGACAGCAATAGACCCTTGGAGACAGGTCGGCTGGAGGTCTATGTAATGGATCGCGACGCAATTTGAGGTTCCATCTTCATTAGGAGGCCCTGAATGTTACAATTAACTATCATTTTTGAGCCGGATTCGAAAACGTAGAATCACCGGAGACGGACCATGTGGTGCCCGAGGCAGCGATATCCCCAGGGAGACAAGTCGGCTGGAGACCGATGTATTGAATCTCGACGCAATTGGAGTGTTCCATCGTCATTAGAAGGCCCTGAACGTTACAATTAACTATCATTTTTGCGTCGGATTCGAAAATCTAGACTCACAGGAGAACGACCATAGGGTGCCCGAGGCAGCAATAGACCCTTGGAGACAAGTCGGCTGGAGGCCGATGAATTGAATCTCGACGCAATTTGAGTGTCCCATCGTCATTAGAAGGCCCTGAACGTTACAATTAACTATCATTTTTGCGTCGGATTCGAAAATCTAGACTCACAGGAGAACGACCATAAGGTGCCCGAGGCAGCAATAGACCCTTGGAGACAAGTCGGCTGGAGGTCAATGTATTGAATCTCGACTCAATTTGTGTGCTCCATCGTCATTAGGATGCCCTGAACGTTACAATTAACTATGAGTTTTGCGTCGGATTCGAAAACGTAGAATCACCGGAGACGGACCATGTGGTGCCCGAGGCAGCGATATCCCTTTGGAGACAAGTCGGCTGGAGGCCGATGTAGTGAATCTCGACTGAATTTGAGTGTCCCATCGTCATTAGAAGGCATTGAACGTTACAATTCACTATCATTTTTGCGTCGGATTCGAAACCTAGACTCACAGGAGAAGGATCATATTGTGCCCGAGGCAGCAATAGACCCTTGGAGACAAGTCGGCTGGGGGTCGATATATTGAATCTCGACGCAATTTGAGTGTTCCATCTTCATTAGAAGGCCCTGAACGTTACAATTAACTATCATTTTTACGTCGGATTCGAAAATCTAAACTCACAGGAGAACGACCATAAGGTGCCCGATGCAGCAATATCCCCTTGGAGACAAGTCGGCTGGAGGTCGATGTATTGAATCTCGACGCAGTTTGAGTGTTCCATCGCCAATAGGAGGCCCTGAACGTTACAATTAACTATGAGTTTTGCGTCGGATTCGAAAACGTAGAATCTCCGGAGACGGACCATGTGGTGCCCGAGGCAGCAATATCCCCTTGGAGACAAGTCGGCTGGAGGACGATGTATTGAATCTCGACGCAATTTGAGTGTTCTATCGTCATTTGGAGGCCCTGAACGTTACAATTAACTATCATTTTTGCGTCGGATTTGAAAATCTAGACTCACAGGAGAACGACAATAAGGTGCCCGAGGCAGCAGTAGACCCTTGGAGACAAGTCGGCTGGAGGCCGATGTATTGAATCTCGACGCAATTTGAGTGTCCCATCGTCATTAGGAGGCCCTAAACGTTACAATTAACTATCATTTTTGCGTCGGATTCGAAAATCTAGACTCACAGGAGAACGACCATAAGGTGCCCGAGGCAGCTATAGACCCTTGGAGACAAGTCGGCTGGAGGTCGATGTATTGAATCTCGACGCAATTTGAGTGTCCCATCGTCATTAGAAGGCCCTGAACGTTACAATTCACTATCATTTTTGCGTCGGATTCGAAAATCTAGACTCACAGGAGAACGACCGTAAGGTGCCCGAGGCAGCAATAGACCCTTGGAGACAAGTCGGCTGGAGGTCGATGTATTGAATCTCGACGCAATTTGAGTGTTCCATCGCCAATAGGAGGCCCTGAACGTTTCAATTAACTATCAGTTTTGCGTCGGATTCGAAAACGTAGAATCACCGGAGACGGACCATGTGGTGCCCGAGGCAGCAATATCCCCTTGGAGACAAGTCGGCTGGAGGACGATGTATTGAATCTCGACGCAATTTGAGTGTTCCCTCGTCATTAGAAGGCCCTGAACGTTACAATTAACTATCATTTTTGCGTCGGATTCGAAAACTAGACTCACAGGAGAACGACCATAAGGTGCCCGTGGCAGCAGTAGACCCTTGGAGACAAGTCGGCTGGAGGCCGATGTATTGAATCTCGACGCAATTTGAGTGTCCGATCGTCATTAGGAGGCCCTAAACGTTACAATTAACTATCATTTTTGCGACGGATTTGATAATCTAAACTCACAGGAGAACGACCATAAGGTGCCCGAGGCAGCAACAGACCCTTGGAGACAAGTCGGCTGGAGGCCGATGTATTGAATCTCGACGCAATTTGAGTGTTCCATCGTCATTAGGAGGCCCTAAACGTTACAATTAACTATCATTTTTGCGTCGGATTCGATAATCTAGACTCACAGGTGAACGACCATAAGGTGCCCGAGGCAGCAATAGACCCTTGGAGGCAAGTCGGCTGGAGGACCATGTATTGAATCTCGACGCAATTTAAGTGTTCCATCGTCATTAGGAGGCCTTGATCGTTACAATTAACAATCAGTTTCGCGTCGGATTCGAAAATCTAGACTCACAGGAGAACGACCATAAGATGCCCGAGGCAGCAATATCCCCATGGAGACAAATCGGCTGGAGGACGATTTATTGAATCTCGACGCAATTTGAGTGTTCCATCGTCATTAGGAGGCCCTGAACGTTACAATCAACTATGAGTTTCGCGTCGGATTCGAAAATCTACTCACAGGAGAAGCTCATATGGTGCTCGAGACAGCAATAGACCCTTGGAGACAGGTCGGCTGGAGGTCTATGTATTGGATCGCGACGCAATTTGAGTGTTCCATCGTCATTAGGAAGCCCTGAACGTTACAATTAACTATCAGTTTCGCGTCGGATTCAAAAATCTACTCACAGGAGAAGCTCATATGGTGCTCGAGACAGCAATAGACCCTTGGAGACAGGTCGGCTGGAGGTCTATGTAATGGATCGCGACGCAATTTGAGTGTTCCATCTTCATTAGGAGGCCCTGAATGTTACAATTAACTATCATTTTTGCGCCGGATTCGAAAACGTAGAATCACCGGAGACGGACCATGTGGTGCCCGAGGCAGCGATATCCCCAGGGAGACAAGTCGGCTGGAGACCGATGTATTGAATCTCGACGCAATTGGAGTGTTCCATCGTCATTAGAAGGCCCTGAACGTTACAATTAACTATCATTTTTGCGTCGGATTCGAAAATCTAGACTCACAGGAGAACGACCATAGGGTGCCCGAGGCAGCAATAGACCCTTGGAGACAAGTCGGCTGGAGGCCGATGAATTGAATCTCGACGCAATTTGAGTGTCCCATCGTCATTAGAAGGCCCTGAACGTTACAATTAACTATCATTTTTGCGTCGGATTCGAAAATCTAGACTCACAGGAGAACGACCATAAGGTGCCCGAGGCAGCAATAGACCCTTGGAGACAAGTCGGCTGGAGGTCGATGTATTGAATCTCGACTCAATTTGTGTGCTCCATCGTCATTAGGATGCCCTGAACGTTACAATTAACTATGAGTTTTGCGTCGGATTCGAAAACGTAGAATCACCGGAGACGGACCATGTGGTGCCCGAGGCAGCGATATCCCTTTGGAGACAAGTCGGCTGGAGGCCGATGTAGTGAATCTCGACTGAATTTGAGTGTCCCATCGTCATTAGAAGGCCCTGAACGTTACAATTCACTATCATTTTTGCGTCGGATTCGAAAATCTAGACTCACAGGAGAAGGATCATATTGTGCCCGAGGCAGCAATAGACCCTTGGAGACAAGTCGGCTGGGGGTCGATATATTGAATCTCGACGCAATTTGAGTGTTCCATCTTCATTAGAAGGCCCTGAACGTTACAATTAACTATCATTTTTACGTCGGATTCGAAAATCTAAACTCACAGGAGAACGACCATAAGGTGCCCGATGCAGCAATATCCCCTTGGAGACAAGTCGGCTGGAGGTCGATGTATTGAATCTCGACGCAGTTTGAGTGTTCCATCGCCAATAGGAGGCCCTGAACGTTACAATTAACTATGAGTTTTGCGTCGGATTCGAAAACGTAGAATCTCCGGAGACGGACCATGTGGTGCCCGAGGCAGCAATATCCCCTTGGAGACAAGTCGGCTGGAGGACGATGTATTGAATCTCGACGCAATTTGAGTGTTCTATCGTCATTTGGAGGCCCTGAACGTTACAATTAACTATCATTTTTGCGTCGGATTTGAAAATCTAGACTCACAGGAGAACGACAATAAGGTGCCCGAGGCAGCAGTAGACCCTTGGAGACAAGTCGGCTGGAGGCCGATGTATTGAATCTCGACGCAATTTGAGTGTCCCATCGTCATTAGGAGGCCCTAAACGTTACAATTAACTATCATTTTTGCGTCGGATTCGAAAATCTAGACTCACAGGAGAACGACCATAAGGTGCCCGAGGCAGCTATAGACCCTTGGAGACAAGTCGGCTGGAGGTCGATGTATTGAATCTCGACGCAATTTGAGTGTCCCATCGTCATTAGAAGGCCCTGAACGTTACAATTCACTATCATTTTTGCGTCGGATTCGAAAATCTAGACTCACAGGAGAACGACCGTAAGGTGCCCGAGGCAGCAATAGACCCTTGGAGACAAGTCGGCTGGAGGTCGATGTATTGAATCTCGACGCAATTTGAGTGTTCCATCGCCAATAGGAGGCCCTGAACGTTTCAATTAACTATCAGTTTTGCGTCGGATTCGAAAACGTAGAATCACCGGAGACGGACCATGTGGTGCCCGAGGCAGCAATATCCCCTTGGAGACAAGTCGGCTGGAGGACGATGTATTGAATCTCGACGCAATTTGAGTGTTCCCTCGTCATTAGAAGGCCCTGAACGTTACAATTAACTATCATTTTTGCGTCGGATTCGAAAACTAGACTCACAGGAGAACGACCATAAGGTGCCCGAGGCAGCAGTAGACCCTTGGAGACAAGTCGGCTGGAGGCCGATGTATTGAATCTCGACGCAATTTGAGTGTCCGATCGTCATTAGGAGGCCCTAAACGTTACAATTAACTATCATTTTTGCGACGGATTTGATAATCTAAACTCACAGGAGAACGACCATAAGGTGCCCGAGGCAGCAACAGACCCTTGGAGACAAGTCGGCTGGAGGCCGATGTATTGAATCTCGACGCAATTTGAGTGTTCCATCGTCATTAGGAGGCCCTAAACGTTACAATTAACTATCATTTTTGCGTCGGATTCGATAATCTAGACTCACAGGTGAACGACCATAAGGTGCCCGAGGCAGCAATAGACCCTTGGAGGCAAGTCGGCTGGAGGACCATGTATTGAATCTCGACGCAATTTAAGTGTTCCATCGTCATTAGGAGGCCTTGATCGTTACAATTAACAATCAGTTTCGCGTCGGATTCGAAAATCTAGACTCACAGGAGAACGACCATAAGATGCCCGAGGCAGCAATATCCCCATGGAGACAAATCGGCTGGAGGACGATTTATTGAATCTCGACGCAATTTGAGTGTTCCATCGTCATTAGGAGGCCCTGAACGTTACAATCAACTATGAGTTTCGCGTCGGATTCGAAAATCTACTCACAGGAGAAGCTCATATGGTGCTCGAGACAGCAATAGACCCTTGGAGACAGGTCGGCTGGAGGTCTATGTATTGGATCGCGACGCAATTTGAGTGTTCCATCGTCATTAGGAAGCCCTGAACGTTACAATTAACTATCAGTTTCGCGTCGGATTCAAAAATCTACTCACAGGAGAAGCTCATATGGTGCTCGAGACAGCAATAGACCCTTGGAGACAGGTCGGCTGGAGGTCTATGTAATGGATCGCGACGCAATTTGAGTGTTCCATCTTCATTAGGAGGCCCTGAATGTTACAATTAACTATCATTTTTGCGCCGGATTCGAAAACGTAGAATCACCGGAGACGGACCATGTGGTGCCCGAGGCAGCGATATCCCCAGGGAGACAAGTCGGCTGGAGACCGATGTATTGAATCTCGACGCAATTGGAGTGTTCCATCGTCATTAGAAGGCCCTGAACGTTACAATTAACTATCATTTTTGCGTCGGATTCGAAAATCTAGACTCACAGGAGAACGACCATAGGGTGCCCGAGGCAGCAATAGACCCTTGGAGACAAGTCGGCTGGAGGCCGATGAATTGAATCTCGACGCAATTTGAGTGTCCCATCGTCATTAGAAGGCCCTGAACGTTACAATTAACTATCATTTTTGCGTCGGATTCGAAAATCTAGACTCACAGGAGAACGACCATAAGGTGCCCGAGGCAGCAATAGACCCTTGGAGACAAGTCGGCTGGAGGTCGATGTATTGAATCTCGACTCAATTTGTGTGCTCCATCGTCATTAGGATGCCCTGAACGTTACAATTAACTATGAGTTTTGCGTCGGATTCGAAAACGTAGAATCACCGGAGACGGACCATGTGGTGCCCGAGGCAGCGATATCCCTTTGGAGACAAGTCGGCTGGAGGCCGATGTAGTGAATCTCGACTGAATTTGAGTGTCCCATCGTCATTAGAAGGCCCTGAACGTTACAATTCACTATCATTTTTGCGTCGGATTCGAAAATCTAGACTCACAGGAGAAGGATCATATTGTGCCCGAGGCAGCAATAGACCCTTGGAGACAAGTCGGCTGGGGGTCGATATATTGAATCTCGACGCAATTTGAGTGTTCCATCTTCATTAGAAGGCCCTGAACGTTACAATTAACTATCATTTTTACGTCGGATTCGAAAATCTAAACTCACAGGAGAACGACCATAAGGTGCCCGATGCAGCAATATCCCCTTGGAGACAAGTCGGCTGGAGGTCGATGTATTGAATCTCGACGCAGTTTGAGTGTTCCATCGCCAATAGGAGGCCCTGAACGTTACAATTAACTATGAGTTTTGCGTCGGATTCGAAAACGTAGAATCTCCGGAGACGGACCATGTGGTGCCCGAGGCAGCAATATCCCCTTGGAGACAAGTCGGCTGGAGGACGATGTATTGAATCTCGACGCAATTTGAGTGTTCTATCGTCATTTGGAGGCCCTGAACGTTACAATTAACTATCATTTTTGCGTCGGATTTGAAAATCTAGACTCACAGGAGAACGACAATAAGGTGCCCGAGGCAGCTGTAGACCCTTGGAGACAAGTCGGCTGGAGGCCGATGTATTGAATCTCGACGCAATTTGAGTGTCCCATCGTCATTAGGAGGCCCTAAACGTTACAATTAACTATCATTTTTGCGTCGGATTCGATAATCTAAACTCACAGGAGAACGACCATAAGGTGCCCGAGGCAGCAACAGACCCTTGGAGACAAGTCAGCTGGAGGCCGATGTATTGAATCTCGACGCAATTTGAGTGTTCCATTGTCATTAGGAAGCCCTAAACGTTACAATTAACTATCATTTTTGCGTCGGATTCGACAATCTAAACTCACAGGAGAACGACCATAAGGTGCCCGAGGCAGCAATATCCCCTTGGAGGCAAGTCGGCTGGAAACCGATGTATTGAATCTCGACGCAATTTGAGTGTCCCATCGTCATTAGAAGGCCCTGAACGTTACAATTCACTATCATTTTTGCGTCGGATACGAAAATCTAGACTCACAGGAGAAGGATCATATTGTGCCCGAGGCAGCAACAGACCCTTGGAGACAAGTCGGCTGGAGGCCGATGTATTGAATCTCGACGCAATTTGAGTGTTCCATCGTCATTACAAGGCCCTGAACGTTACAATTAACTATCATTTTTGCGTCGGATTCGAAAATCTAGACTCACAGGAGAACGACCATAAGGTGCCCGAGGCAGCTATAGACCCTTGGAGACAAGTCGGCTGGAGGTCGATGTATTGAATCTCGACGCAATTTGAGTGTCCCATCGTCATTAGAAGGCCCTGAACGTTACAATTCACTATCATTTTTGCGTCGGATTCGAAAATATAGACTCACAGGAGAAGGATCATATTGTGCCCGAGGCAGTAATATCCCCATGGAGACAAGTCGGCTGGAGGAAGATGTATTGAATCTCGACGCAATTTGAGTGTCCCATCGTCATTAGAAGGCCCTGAACGTTACAATTCACTATCATTTTTGCGTCGGATTCGAAAATCTAGACTCACAGTAGAACGACCGTAAGGTGCCCGAGGCAGCAATAGACCCTTGGAGACAAGTCGGCTGGAGGTCGATGAATTGAATCTCGACGCAATTTGAGTGTTCCATCGCCAATAGGAGGCCCTGAACGTTTCAATTAACTATCAGTTTTGCGTCGGATTCGAAAACGTAGAATCACCGGAGACGGACCATGTGGTGCCCGAGGCAGCAATATCCCCTTGGAGACAAGTCGGCTGGAGGACGATGTATTGAATCTCGACGCAATTTGAGTGTTCCCTCGTCATTAGAAGGCCCTGAACGTTACAATTAACTATCATTTTTGCGTCGGATTCGAAAACTAGACTCACAGGAGAACGACCATAAGGTGCCCGAGGCAGCAGTAGACCCTTGGAGACAAGTCGGCTGGAGGCCGATGTATTGAATCTCGACGCAATTTGAGTGTCCGATCGTCATTAGGAGGCCCTAAACGTTACAATTAACTATCATTTTTGCGACGGATTTGATAATCTAAACTCACAGGAGAACGACCATAAGGTGCCCGAGGCAGCAACAGACCCTTGGAGACAAGTCGGCTGGAGGCCGATGTATTGAATCTCGACGCAATTTGAGTGTTCCATCGTCATTAGGAGGCCCTAAACGTTACAATTAACTATCATTTTTGCGTCGGATTCGATAATCTAGACTCACAGGTGAACGACCATAAGGTGCCCGAGGCAGCAATAGACCCTTGGAGGCAAGTCGGCTGGAGGACCATGTATTGAATCTCGACGCAATTTAAGTGTTCCATCGTCATTAGGAGGCCTTGATCGTTACAATTAACAATCAGTTTCGCGTCGGATTCGAAAATCTAGACTCACAGGAGAACGACCATAAGATGCCCGAGGCAGCAATATCCCCTTGGAGACAAATCGGCTGGAGGACGATTTATTGAATCTCGACGCAATTTGAGTGTTCCATCGTCATTAGGAGGCCCTGAACGTTACAATCAACTATGAGTTTCGCGTCGGATTCGAAAATCTACTCACAGGGGAAGTTCATACGGTGCTCGAGACAGCAATATCCCCTTTGAGGCAAGTCGACTGAAGGTCGATGTATTGACTCTCGACGCAATTTGAGTTTTCCATCATCATTAGGAAGCCCTGAACGTTACAATTAACTATCAGTTTCGCGTCGGATTCGAAAATCTACTCACAGGAGAAGTTCATATGGTGCTCGAGACAGCAATAGACCCTTGGAGACAGGTCGGCTGGAGGTCTATGTATTGGATCGCGACGCAATTTGAGTGTTCCATCTTCATTAGGAGGCCCTGAATGTTACAATTAACTATCATTTTTGCGTCGGATTCGAAAACGTAGAATCACCGGAGACGGACCATGTGGTGCCCGAGGCAGCGATATCCCCAGGGAGACAAGTCGGCTGGAGACCGATGTATTGAATCTCGACGCAATTTGAATGTTCCATCGTCATTAGAAGTCCCTGAACGTTACAATTAACTATCATTTTTGCGTCGGATTCGAAAATCTAGACTCACAGGAGAACGACCATAGGGTGCCCGAGGCAGCAATAGACCCTTGGAGACAAGTCGGCTGGAGGCCGATGTATTGAATCTCGACGCAATTTGAGTGTCCCATCGTCATTAGAAGGCCCTGAACGTTACAATTAACTATCATTTTTGCGTCGGATTCGAATATCTAGACTCACAGGAGAACGACCATAAGGTGCCCGAGGCAGCAATAGACCCTTGGAGACAAGTCGGCTGGAGGTCGATGTATTGAATCTCGACGCAATTTGTGTGCTCCATCGTCATTAGGAGGCCCTGAACGTTACAATTAATTATGAGTTTTGCGTCGGATTCGAAAACGTAGAATCACCGGAGACGGACCATGTGATGCCCGAGGCAGCGATATCCCTTTGGAGACAAGTCGGCTGGAGGCTGATGTAGTGAATATACGCAATTTGAGTGTCCCATCGTCAATAGAAGGCCCTGAACGTTACAATTCACTATCATTTTTGCGTCGGATTCGAAAATCTAGACTCACAGGAGAAGGATCATATTGTGCCCGAGACAGCATTAGACCCTTGGATACAAGTCGACTGGAGGTCGATGTATTGACTCTCGACGCAATTTGAGTGTTCCATCGACATTAGGAGGCCCTGAACGTTACAGTTAACTATCATTTTAGCGTCGGATTCGAAAATCTACTAACAGGAGAACGACCATAAGGTGCCCGAGGCAGTAATATCCCCATGGAGACAAGTCGGCTGGAGGAAGATGTATTGACTCTCGACGCAATTTGTGTGTTCCATCGTCATTAGAAGGCCCTGAACGTTACAATTAACTATTATTTTTGCGTCGGATTCGAAAATCTAGACTCACAGGAGAACGACCATAAGGTGCCCGAGGCAGCAATAGACCCTTTGAGACAAGTCGGCTGGGGGTCGATGTATTGAATCTCGACGCAATTTGAGTGTTCCATCGTCATTAGAAGGCCCTGAACGTTACAATTAACTATCATTTTTACGTCGGATTCGAAAATATAAACTCACAGGAGAACGACCATAAGGTGCCCGATGCAGCAATATCCCCTTGGAGACAAGTCGGCTGGAGGTCGATGTATTGAATCTCGACGCAATTTGAGTGTTCCATCGCCAATAGGAGGCCCTGAACGTTACAATTAACTATGAGTTTTGCGTCGGATTCGAAAACGTAGAATCTCCGGAGACGGACCATGTGGTGCCCGAGGCAGCAATATCCCCTTGGAGACAAGTCGGCTGGAGGACGATGTATTGAATCTCGACGCAATTTGAGTGTTCCATCGTCATTTGGAGGCCCTGAACGTTACAATTAACTATCATTTTTGCGTCGGATTTGAAAATCTAGACTCACAGGAGAACGACCATAAGGTGCCCGAGGCAGCAACAGACCTTTGGAGACAAGTCGGCTGGAGGCCGATGTATTGAATCTCGACGCAATTTGAGTGTTCCATCGTCATTAGGAGGCCCTAAACGTTACAATTAACTATCATTTTTGCGTCGGATTCGATAATCTAAACTCACAGGAGAACGACCATAAGGTGCCCGAGGCAGCTATATCCCCTTGGAGGCAAGTCGGCTGGAAACCGATGTATTGAATCTCGACGCAATTTGAGTGTTCCATCGGCATTAGGAGGCCCAGAACGTTACAGTTAACTATCATTTTAGCGTCGGATTCGAAAATCTACTAGCAGGAGAAGGATCATATGGTGCACGAGACTGCAATATCCCCTTGGATACAAGTCCGCTGGAGGATGATGTATTGAATCTCGACGCAATTTGAGTGTTCCATCGTCATTAGGAGGCCCTAAACGTTACAATTAACTATCATTTTTGCGTCGGATTCGATAATCTAAACTCTCAGGAGAACGACCGTAAGGTGCCCGAGGCAGCAATAGAACCTTGGAGACAAGTCGGTTGGAGGTCGATGTATTGAATCTCGACGCAATTTGAGTGTTCCATCGGCATTAGGAGTCCCTGAACGTTACAGTTAACTATCATTTTAGCGTCGGATTCGAAAATCTATTAACAGGAGATGGATCATATGGTGCACGACACTGCAATATCCCCTTTGATACAAGTCGACTGGAGGTCGATGTATTGAATATCGACGCAATTTGAGTGTTCCATCGTCATTAGGTCGCCCTGAACGTTATAATGAACTATCAGTTTTCCGTCGGATTCGAAAATCTAGACTTACAAGAGAACGACCATAAGGTGCCCAAGGCAGTATTAGACCCTTGGAGACAAGTCATCTGGAGGACGATGTATTGGATCGCGACGCAATTTGAGTGTTCCATCGTCATTAGGAGGCCCTGAATGTTACAATTAACTATCAGTTTTTCGTCGGATTCGAAAATCTAGACTCACAGCAGACGGACCATTTGGTGCCCGAGGCAGCAATATCCCCTTGGAGACAAATCGGCTGGAGGACGATGTATTGAATCTCGACGCAATTTGAGTCTTCTATCGTCATTAGAAGGCCCTGAACGTTACAATTAACTATCATTTTTACGTCGGATTCGAAAATATAAACTCACAGGAGAACGACCATAAGGTGCCCGATGCAGCAATATCCCCTTGGAGACAAGTCGGCTGGAGGTCGATGTATTGAATCTCGACGCAATTTGAGTGTTCCATCGCCAATAGGAGGCCCTGAACGTTACAATTAACTATGAGTTTTGCGTCGGATTCGAAAACGTAGAATCTCCGGAGACGGACCATGTGGTGCCCGAGGCAGCAATATCCCCTTGGAGACAAGTCGGCTGGAGGACGATGTATTGAATCTCGACGCAATTTGAGTGTTCCATCGTCATTTGGAGGCCCTGAACGTTACAATTAACTATCATTTTTGCGTCGGATTTGAAAATCTAGACTCACAGGAGAACGACCATAAGGTGCCCGAGGCAGCAACAGACCTTTGGAGACAAGTCGGCTGGAGGCCGATGTATTGAATCTCGACGCAATTTGAGTGTTCCATCGTCATTAGGAGGCCCTAAACGTTACAATTAACTATCATTTTTGCGTCGGATTCGATAATCTAAACTCACTGGAGAACGACCATAAGGTGCCCGAGGCAGCAGTAGACCCTTGGAGACAAGTCGGCTGGAGGACGATGTATTGAATCTGGACGCAATTTGAGTGTCCCATCGTCATTAGGAGGCCCTAAACGTTACAATTAACTATCATTTTTGCGTCAGATTCGATAATCTAAACTCACAGGAGAACGACCATAAGGTGCCCGAGGCAGCAACAGACCCTTGGAGACAAGTCGGCTGGAGGCCGATGTATTGAATCTCGACGCAATTTGAGTGTCCCATCGGCATTAGGAGCCCCTGAACGTTACAGTTAACTATCATTTTAGCGTCGGATTCGAAAATCTACTAACAGGAGAAGGATCATATGGTGCACGAGACTGCAATATCCCCTTGGATACAAGTCGGCTGGAGGCCGATGTGTTGAATGTCGACGCAATTTGAGTGTTCCATCGTCATTAGGAGGCCCTAAACGTTACAATTAACTATCATTTTTGCGTCGGATTCGATAATCTAAACTCACAGGAGAACGACCATAAGGTGCCCAAGGCAGCATTAGACCCTTGGAGACAAGTCGGCTGGAGGACGATGTATTGGATCGCGACGCAATTTGAGTGTTCCATCGTCATTAGAAGGCCCTGAACGTTACAATTAACTATCATTTTTGCGTCGGATTTGAAAATCTAGACTCACAGGAGAACGACCATAAGGTGCCCGAGGCAGCAATATCCCCTTGGAGACAAATCGGCTGGAGGACGATGTATTGAATCTCGACGCAGTTTGAGTCTTCTATCGTCATTAGGAGCCCCTGAACGTTACAGTTAACTATCATTTTAGCTTCGGATTCGAAAATCTACTCACAGGAGAAGTTCATACGGTGCTCGAGACAGCAATATACCCCTTGGAGACAAATCGACTGGAGGCCGATGTATTGAATATCGACGCAATTTGAGTGTTTCATCGTCATTACGAGGCCCTAAACGTTACAATTAACTATCATATTTGTGTCGGATTCGATAATCTAGACTCACAGGAGAACGACCATAAGGTGCCCGAGGCAGCAACAGACCCTTGGAGACAAGTCGGCTGGAGGCCGATGTATTGAATCTCGACGCAATTTGAGAGTTCCATCGTCATTACAAGGCATTGAACGTTACAATTAACTATCATTTTTGCGTCGGATTGGAAAATCTAGACTTACAAGAGAACAACCATAAGGTGCCCGAGGCAGCATTAGACCCTTGGAGACAAGTCGGCTGGAGGCCGATGTATGGAATCTCGACGCAATTTGAGAGATCCATCGTCATTACAAGGCATTGAACGTTACAATTAACAATCATTTTAGCGTCGGATTCGAAAATCTACTCACAGCAGAACGATCACAAGGTGCCCGTGGCAGCTATTGACTCTTGGAGACAAGTCGGTTGGAGGACGATGTATTGGATCGCGACGCAAAATGAGTGTTCCATCGTCATTAGGAGGCCCCGAATGTTACAATTAACTATCAGTTTTTCGTCGGATTCGAAAATCTAGACTCACTGGAGACGGACCATAAGGTGCCCGATGCATCAATATCCCCTTGGAGACCAGTCCGCTGGAGGACGGTGTATTGAATCGCGACGCAATTTGAGTGTTCCATCGTCATTAGGTCGCCCTGAACGTTACAATTAACTATCAATTTTGCATCGGATTCGATAATCTAAACTCACAGGATAACGACCATAAGGTGCCCGAGGCAGCAACAGACACTTGGAGACAAGTCGGCTGGAGGCCGATGTATTGTATCTCGACGCAATTTGAGAGTTCCATCGTCATTAGAAGGCCCTGAACGATAGAGTTAACTATCATTTTCGAATCGGATTCGAAAATCTAGACTCACAGCCCGAGACAGCAATATACCCCTTGGAGACAAATCGACTGGAGGCCGATGTATTGAATATCGATGCAATTTGAGTGTTCAATCGTCATTAGGAGGCCCTAAACGTTACAATTAACTATCACTTTTGCGTCGGATTTGATAATCTAAACTCACAGGAGAACGACCATAAGGTGCCCGAGGCAGCTACAGACCCTTGGAGACAAGTCGGCTGGAGGCCGATGTATTGAATCTCGACGCAATTTGAGTGTTCCATTGTCATTAGGAGGCCCTAAACGTTACAATTAACTATCATTTTTGCGTCGGATTCGATAATCTAAGCTCACAGGAGAACGACCATAAGGTGCCTGAGGCAGCAACAGACCCTTGGAGACAAGTCGGCTGGAGGCCGATGTATTGAATCTCGACCCACATTGAGTGTTCCATCGTCATTACAAGGCCCTGAACGTTACAATTATCTATCATTTTTGCGTCGGATTCGAAAATCTAGACTCACAGGAGAAGGATCATATTGTGCCCGAGACAGCAATATACCTTTGGAAGCAAGTCGGCTGGAGGCCGATGTATTGATTCTCGACGCAATTTGAGTGTTCCATCGTGATTAGGAGGCCCTGAACGTTACAATTAACTATCATTTTTGCGTCGGATTCGAAAATCTAGCATTACAGGAGAACGACCATAAGGTGCCCGAGGCAGCATTAGACCCTTGGAGACAAGTCCTCTGGAGGACGATGTATTGAATCTCGACGCAATTTGAGTGTCCCATCGTCATTAGGAGGCCCTAAACGTTACAATTAACTATCATTTTTGCGTCGGATTCGAAAATCTAGACTCACAGGAGAACGACCATAAGGTGCCCGAGGCAGCAATATCCCCTTGGAGGCAAGTCCTCTGGAGGCCGATGTATTGAATATCGACGCAATTTGAGTGTTCAATCGTCATTAGGAGGCCCTAAACGTTACAATTAACTATCACTTTTGCGTCGGATTCGATAATCTAAACCCACAGGAGAACGACCATAAGGTGCCCGAGGCAGCTACAGACCCTTGGAGACAAGTCGGCTGGAGGCCGATGTATTGAATCTCGACGCAATTTGAGTGTTCCATCGTCATTAGGAGGCCCTAAACGTTACAAATAACTATCATTTTTGCGTCGGATTCGATAATCTAAACTCACAGGAGAACGACTGAGGCAGCAACAGACCCTTGGAGACAAGTCGGCTGGAGGCCGATGTATTGAATCTCGACCCAATTTGAGTGTTCCATCGTCATTACAAGGCCCTGAACGTTACAATTATCTATCAGTTTTTCGTCGGATTCGAAAATCTAAACTCACAGCAGACGGACCATTTGGTGCCCGAGGCAGCAATATCCCCTTGGAGACAAATCGGCTGGAGGACGATGTATTGAATATCGACGCAATTTGAGTCTTCTATCGTCATTAGGAGGCCCTGAACGTTACAATTAACTATCTTTTTTGCGTCGGATTCGAAAATCTAGACTCACAGGAGAAGGATCAAATGGTGCCCAAGACAGCAATATCCCCTTGGAGACAAGTCGGCTGCAGACGATGTATTGAATCTCGACGCAATTTGAGTGTTCCATCGGCAGTAGGAGGTCCTGAACGTTACAATTAACTATCATTTTTGCGTCGGATTCGATAATCTAAACTCACAGGAGAACGACCATAAGGTGCCCGAGACAGCAATATCCCCTTGGAGACAAGTCCGCTGGAGGCCGATGTATTGAATCTCGATGCAATTTGAGAGTTCCATCGTCATTAGAAGGCCCTGAACGTTACAATTAACTATCATTTTTGCGTCGGATT
>NW_025725486.1:0-30791 GCF_021461395.2 Schistocerca americana | reverse complement strand
TTGGCCGGTGGGGGTGGTTCGCGTGTGTCTCGTTCGCGCTCGGTGTCTGGTCGTGGTCGTGGTCGTGCTGCTCCCCCGTCTGTCGGCGGTTTCCGACGTCGTCTGTACGTTTTTGTTCGTTTGCGGCGTGCCTGCCGACGTCGTCCCGTCGCGACCTTTCAACCGAAAGTGTGGCGCCCGAAGGTGAACGAACGTAACCCTGACCTCGGCGCTTTACGCTGAGCCGAGCGAACCGAACCGAACCTAACGTGTGGTGTGGCGAGGTGAGCTCAGCCTGTGAGCCCCTAACGTCTACGTAAGGTAAGCTGTCCGGCTCACGCCTCACGTTTGAACGCTTTTGTAACCTACGTTTGACGCTTCTTAACCTAGCACTGACCCCTTAACCTAACGTGTAACCTAACCTAACCTAACCTAACCTAACCTAACCTCTGACGCCTGACGTGTTTGAATGCTTAACCTAAGTTTGACGCTTAACCTAACCCAAGTCCCCTTAACCTAACCCACGTCCACCTAACCTAACCTAACGTAGACGTGTAAACGTAATGTGTAACGCGTAACGTGTAAGGTCGGCTGTCGTGTGTGCTTGACGGCAGATTGGGTTGGTCTGTAGATTCGGATTGCGGTTTGCCTCGGTCGAGGGGTTGGGTCGGAAGCGGCGAGGGGCGGCGGCGCCTGTTGCGCAGGCGGCGTCCGTTTGCGGCGGGCAATTGTTGAGAAACGGCTGTGAATGTTGGCGGGCGAGAGGAGGAGGACGGCGCGCGATGTGGCCCGACGGCTGCGGGCCGATCGGGAAACGGCGGGAGGGCGACGGAAGGCGATGGGGCGGCGGAGGCGCGTTTGCACGGCCGTCATCGCCGCACGCCTCGGCTTGTGTGGCTGTGGCGCCGGCCGCGCTGGCCGGGCTGCCGCGGCGACGGTGTGGGAGTTTTGCCGAAGGTTTGGCCATTGTGGCGGGTCGTCGGCTGGGGCTGTGGGGGCGGCATTTGGGCGGGGGCGGCGATTCTCGGCGGGCCGACCCAGGCTGTAGCGCGCGGTAGCTGCAGTTTGGCCGTGGTTTGCGGCGCTGCCGTGGCGACTGGTTGGCGACTGTGGTGTGGCTGTGTGTAGCCCCATCCTCGGTGGTTTGAAAGGCGCGGGCGGTTGTGGCGCAGGTTTGGGGCTGCTCCGCACAGGCTGTCGGACGTTGGGCGGTAGCAAGCGCGGGAGGCGCGGCGCGGCGGCGCGCAGAGTGGCGGCCGCTCTCTCGGCCGTCCGCGCCCGCCCGCGACACTGGCTGGGCCTTGTGATTCTCTGCTCTTGTGCTTGCGTGCCTGCCGTCCCGCTCGCTCTCGCTGTGTGTTACGCGCGTCGTCGAAATGGCAGATCAGGCGGCTACGAACGAGACTGCTGCGGCACCCGCCGCCACCGGCACTACGAAGAAGGCCAAGTCTGCGTCGTCTGCGAAGAAGCCGCGCGCCAAGCCTGCGCACCCGCGCACCTCTGAGATGGTGACGGCCGCCATCAAGAGTCTGAAGGAGCGCGGCGGGTCGTCGCTGCAGGCGATCAAGAAGTACATAGCCGCGCACTACAAGCTGGACGCGGAGAAGCTGGCGCCGTTTATCAAGAAGTACCTCAAGTCGGCCGTCGTGGCGGGCGAGCTGGTGCAGACGAAGGGGAAGGGCGCGTCCGGCTCGTTCAAGCTTGCCGGCGCCGGCGGCGGGGGGGCGGCCGAGGGCGGCAAGGCTCGTGCTGGCGGTGCCAAGAAGAAGCGCGCCGCTCCGGCCAGCAAGGAGAAGAAGGGCGCCCGTGCGGCCGGCGCAAAGAAGGCTGGTGGCGTGAAGGCGGCGACCGGTCGGAAGGCGGGCGCCGCCAAGAAGGCGTCTGCGGCGTCGGCCGCTCCCGCGGGTGCGAAGAAGGCGGCTGCGGCCAAGCCGGCCAAGGCCAAGTCGCCGTCGAAGGCGAAGAAGGCCGCCAAGGTTCCGACGAAGAAGCCGAAGGCGCCGCGCCCGAAGAAGGCGACGACGCCGTCTAAGGCGAAGGCTTCGCCCAAGAAGAAGAAGTAGAGTAGAGGAGAAAGAGATGGGAAAGGAAGGGTTTGGCGCTTGACTCCGTCGTCCCCACCCCCCGTCGTCGTCTAGTGGCGCGCAAGAGACGCGCGGCCCAAAACGGCCCTTCTCAGGGCCATCAAAGCACGTCGGGGAAGGTTTTGATTGTCGTGTTGCGTTTGGTGTGGGTGTCTGTCTGGCGTTTCTGTATGCCCGTGGGGATGCTGTTTGCGTGCCGTGGTGGTTGGATTGCGGGGGTCGGTGGCGGGTGTGGGCGGCGGTAGCGGTAAGCGGTGTTGTTGTTGTTGTTGTTGTCGTGGTTGATTGTCGCCGTGTTTGTTTTGTGGCGGCGGCCGACGGTTGGTTTTCTGTCACGTTGTTTTGTTTGAATACGTTGGTTGGCTTGCCTGCGTTCGTTCTTCTCGGATGTCTGTCTTGTCGAGTCGTGTCTGGTCTTTGTTTTGTTCCTTTGTGTGTGTGTGTGTTATGTTTTGCAACGGGGGGGCACGTTGAGATGCGGAAGGAGTCGGCGGGGATTTCGGTGGCGTGTAGAGCGAGCGAGCGCGCCTGCCTGGCCGTTGGCCGTCGGAGTGGAGTGCGGGTTTTTTTTGTTTTCGAAACGAAAGCGGCGGCCGGCCAGCCACCCGTGCGGTGTGACGTCGGCCGTTGGGTATTGTGCGCTTTGAGCGCCGGGGAGGGATGATGTGTGATTGTTGCGCGCTGCTAGCAGGCAGGCAGAGTGAGCGGGTGTGGCGGACGGACGGGAAGTGGTGGTTTTTGTTTTTGGGTTGCGGGGCGAGAGGCAGGCGACCGACAAAGTTTGCTCGCGACGGAGAGATGTTAGTGGCCCTGAAAAGGGCCGTTTTTGTTTGTGCGGTGCGGTGCCGCGGCGCGGTTTAGGCGCGCTCGCCGCGGATGCGGCGCGCGAGCTGGATGTCCTTGGGCATGATGGTGACGCGCTTGGCGTGGATTGCGCACAGGTTGGTGTCTTCGAAGAGGCCGACGAGGTAGGCCTCGCTGGCCTCCTGCAGGGCCATGACTGCGGAGCTCTGGAAGCGCAGGTCGGTCTTGAAGTCCTGGGCGATCTCGCGCACTAGGCGCTGGAATGGCAGCTTGCGGATGAGCAGCTCTGTGCTCTTCTGGTAGCGCCTGATTTCTCGCAGGGCGACGGTGCCCGGCCTGTAGCGGTGGGGCTTCTTGACGCCTCCGGTGGCGGGCGCGCTCTTCCTCGCCGCCTTGGTGGCGAGCTGTTTGCGCGGCGCCTTTCCGCCGGTGGACTTGCGGGCCGTTTGCTTTGTGCGGGCCATGGCGGTAGCGGTAGCGGTAGCGGAGCGGCGTGCGTGGAGGTTAGGTGCGGCGCGGCGTCCGGTGCTGCCTTGACAACGGGCCCGCGCGCCTCCGTGCTGCGCTTATATGCCCTCGGTTGCGCGTGGTGGGGGGAGGGCGGGCCAGAGTCTATATAGGGGGGCGGCGGGCGCGCTGGGCGCAGACCGTAGCCGACTCGCCAGCCGCTGCAGCTGCTGTTTGTGCACGTTTTGCTTTGCCCGAGGAAGGAAGGATGACAGGCCGCGGCAAGGGAGGAAAGGGGCTCGGCAAGGGTGGCGCCAAGCGGCACCGCAAGGTGTTGCGCGACAACATCCAGGGCATCACGAAGCCCGCCATCCGCCGCCTGGCTCGCAGGGGCGGCGTGAAGCGCATCTCTGGTCTGATCTACGAGGAGACCCGCGGGGTGCTGAAGGTGTTCCTGGAGAACGTGATCCGCGACGCGGTGACGTACACTGAGCACGCCAAGCGCAAGACTGTGACGGCCATGGACGTGGTGTACGCCCTGAAGAGGCAGGGGCGCACCCTGTACGGTTTCGGCGGTTAGGCTGCGTCGCAGCGGGCGCTGGCCTTCCCGCGGCCGTGCTTGTGGGTGGGAGAGACTAGAAAACGGCCCTTTTCAGGGCCACCACACTGTTCGGAAGTTGAAAAGTGCGAAAGAGTCTGTGTTGTTGCTGCGTGTGTGCGCGCTGTGTTGTTTGTTTGTTTGTTTCTTTCTTTCCGTTTGAGCGACGTGATGTGACTGGGAGGGGAGAAGGAAAGGAAACGTGTCATGTGGCTGGCTGTGTGTGGAGCTGCTTCGTTTGTGTGTCTTTGTATCGATCGCGACGGAGATGGCGGGCGGGCTGTGTGTTGTTGTGCGAGAGGCGGTGATTATTTGCTTGCGTGGTTTGTCTCTGTGTGTTTGTTTGCGGCGGCGTTGGGGTTTCCGAGGCAAGGCGTGTGGGCATAGGCGGCCGGATCAGCTGTTTCGTTCGTGTCGACGGCCGTTGCGCGCGGGAGTGGAGGGCGGTGTGTCGACACGCCTCCCTTTAACAATGGTCATTATTGCTGCCGTTGTCGGTTTGGAAGGCGACTGCGACGGTGCAAAATGTGTGCGTGTGTGTGTGTGTTGGGCCACACGGGCTGTGTGGACGACAAGATGGCGGACGTGCGCCGGCGGCGGCTGTGCTGTGACAGTGCAAAGTTAAAACAAAACAAGGTGCGGCGAGGACGACTGAAATTTTGCTTTGGACGTAGGTTTGTGTGGTGGCCCTGAAAAGGGCCGATTGTTGTGGGCCGAGCCGGCAAAGCGCGTTGCGTGCAGGGGAGCACGCGGCGCTGCGATTGCCTGGCCTCCTTTAGGCCTTCTTCTCGGTCTTCTTTGGCAGCAGGACGGCCTGGATGTTGGGCAGGACACCACCCTGTGCGATGGTGACGCCCGACAGGAGCTTGTTGAGCTCCTCGTCGTTGCGGATGGCAAGCTGCAGGTGGCGCGGGATGATGCGCGTCTTCTTGTTGTCGCGGGCCGCGTTTCCGGCCAGCTCGAGCACCTCAGCCGCGAGGTACTCCATGACGGCGGCGAGGTAGACGGGCGCCCCGGCGCCGACGCGCTCTGCGTAGTTTCCCTTGCGCAGGAGGCGGTGGATTCTGCCGACCGGGAACTGGAGCCCAGCCCTGCTTGAGCGGGACTTTGACTTGCCCTTGACTTTGCCTCCCTTTCCGCGTCCGGACATGGCGATGGGCTAGCGACGGTGCACACGAAACGGAAACGAAAACGACCGGTGCGAGCGGCAGCGAGTCGAGCAGCGGAGTGCGTGCCGGCGCAGCCGGGGTGGGGGTGCTTTATGGGCTCGGGTGCGGCGGCCGGTTGCGCGCGCGCCCCATTGGTCGGCGGCCGCAACAGGGCGAGCTGGTAAAGGTGCGGCGGCGGCTGGCGGCGGGTGCCACTGTGTGGGGAGACGCTGACTAGAGCGGAGCGCTTGCTACTGGTGTTGCTGCTGCCGTACGTTGGTTGGAGATGCCGCCCAAGACTAGCGGGAAGGCCGCCAAGAAGGCTGGCAAGGCGCAGAAGAACATTTCGAAGGGCGACAAGAAGAAGAAGCGCAAGAGGAAGGAGAGCTATGCCATCTACATCTACAAGGTGCTGAAGCAGGTGCACCCTGACACGGGCATCTCGTCGAAGGCGATGAGCATCATGAACAGCTTCGTGAACGACATTTTCGAGCGCATTGCGGCCGAGGCTTCTCGCCTGGCGCACTACAACAAGCGCTCGACCATCACGTCCCGCGAGATCCAGACCGCTGTGCGGCTGTTGCTGCCTGGCGAGCTGGCCAAGCACGCCGTGAGCGAGGGCACGAAGGCGGTGACCAAGTACACGAGCTCCAAGTAAGGAGGTGGCTCTGGAATGGAAGGAAGGATGGAGAAGGCTCCTCCGTTGCGAGAGCGGCGAAACGGCCCTTTTCAGGGCCACCAACTTGCCTTTTGCGGGAAGGGCGGAATTGTTGTTGTTGTTGTTGTTTGTGTGGACGGCTGTGATGTATGTGTGCATTTTGATTGTGGGTGGGGGGGCGCGTCAAAGCGTGTTGCGCGGGGTACGGCCACGAGGTTGGTCGCCGTGGCGTGGAATGGTGGCACGCCTCGTTGGCGTGGTTTTTGACCCATTGGTGTTGTTGGGGTGTGTGTGTGTTTGTGTGTTACCCGTCTGCGAGGGGGGACAGTGCGATCGGCGACTTTTGTGTCACCGTAACGACGGCCGTTTGCGGGTTTGTTTTTTTGCACATCATACATGGCGAGGGTGAAATGTGAAATGTTTTTGTTTGGTTTGTTTTTGCCGCCCACTATTCCCTTTGCTGTACGCCGAGTTTGACAATGGTGCGACGTAACTGCAGCGTGGAGGTGTGTGAGTGACGTTGAAATGAACGTGCCATTAAGACGCATTGTTGTTGTATTGTACTGTACGTGTACGGCGACACGCACGATGATGTACCATTCGACTCTGATGTTTGATAGCCGTGTCTGACTGATTGCGTACGACGCACGCACACCGATGTCGTCATTCAAGATGCACGCTAGACGGCGGCGGCGGCGGCGGCGCCGGTCGTTTGTTTGGCGAATGTCTGTACACGTGTTTGTCTGTGTCCATCCGGTATGTATTTGTTTGTTTGTTTGAAAGTGTTTTGTGTGTCGGTGACGTGGTCCGATCCGTCGCCCCCTGAGTAACTGTCGATCGGCGCGATAGACCGGCGTCACGCAACTGAACCGAAGTCTTGGGCACACCCGTCATACTGTTGTACACCGTCGCGCTGAGAACGGTAACGAAAGGTTGACTCTGATCGGTCGAATGTCTGGGCAGAACGTGAGGAATGAGGCAAGAGTGCAAGGAGGGGGGGGCAAAAGAGAGAGGAAGGGAAAAAGGGGAGAAACGCATTCGTAGAGCAACGGAACGTTCCCGTGTCGGAGGCGTATTGGAGCCGCACTGAAATGCGTTTAACGGCGGCGCGGCTGCAAGTGTCTGCCGTGGTGAACGTTACCTTTGACGGCTGCATTGGGCTTTGCCTTTGCTTTCGCTTTCGCTTTCGCTTTCCCGGATGTACGTAACGTTTGTTGATATGGTTCTGAGGAAGAGTGTATGACAGTGCCGTGCCGTCCATGTTCGTGTGCCCTCCCATTGTGTGTATGCTATTGTCTGTGTACTTGAATGATGTATGTAGGTGTTAGTGGACATGTTTTACCAGTGGGGGGAAATGGATCGTCGATAGTTGCCGTCACTCTGTCACGGTCGAGATGACGCACCCTCCGTACAGAAAGGTGTCGAGAAAGTGAGTGTGTGTGTGTGTGTGTGTGTGTGTGTGTGCGTGCGTGCGTCCGTGAATTGGCAGTGTTTGGAGGTGGGCGTGCCCTGCATGTGGCCCGGAAAAGGCTGTTCGTTAGGCGGTAGTGTTGTGTGGACAGGGGAGGGGCATGCGTAACGCTGCTGGCATGGCATTTCGGGAGATGGGAGGGGGCAAACGAGGAAACGAGGAGCGGCGGCCAAAGACGGGACGGGGAGGGGCGCGGTGTGGGTGGCTTGCGCCTGTGCTCGGCGTTGTGGTTTGTGCAAAAGAGGAGGAGAAAAACAATGTGAGTTGCCAGGGAGGGGAGCGGTGTTGTGTTGTGGTTGTCGTGGTGTAGCCGCAGACGCGGCTGTCAGTGAACGTGGCGAGACGGACGGATGCGCGGAGGGGCGGGGGCGGGGGCGGCGCATTTCGCCGGTGCCGTGCCGTGCCGTGCCGTGCCTGAAAGCCGCGTGGTCGCTGTGTTGTTGGTGGCGTGGGGGCGAGGAGAGTACCGTACGGGTGTGCTTGTGCGCCGGAAATGGCACACTGCGCCCGCCCGTCTTGGAGGCTGATGGCTGTGGTGTGGAAATGGGGCGCGGTGATGTTGAAGCACAGAAAAGAAACCAAGAAAACGGAAGGCGTGATGCGGCGGTGGTGGTGAGAGCGGGAAAAACAAAACAAAAGAAAAAAAACAACAAAAAAAAAGAAGGAAAAACAACAAGAAACAAAAAAGAAAACAAAAAGTCTATCAATATTAAAATGTAAATGGAAATGGAAATGGACCCAGGTATAACCTCCCTGCACAAATAGCAGAGAGTCCGATGATAATAAAAATGTGCCAGAATGTTAACGTCCCTACAAAACAAACCCAACGATAATATTAATGAAAGAGTGAACCGTATGTAACATTGCAACAGACATAATGAAACCTGATAAATTGTATAAGGGCAGCAGCCGTTGACCTTTGGCCCTGTATTCAGAATAAAAAGAGCCAAAGATCGTTACCCCAATGAAAAAGACACTGAAACACGTATGTAACATAGTAGCGATGGCGAGACATTGTAGCATCTGTGACCAGAGAGTTTGCGCTGGACTGCGCGAGTGTTGCGAGCGGTTCTCAGTCAGTCAGTCAGTCTGTGTAGTTGAGGGCTGTACTCTGTCAGTAGTCGTCGCGTGCAGTACGCTAATAGTCGTCATGCAGAGCGGTCGGTCAGTAGTAGCAGCCGAGTGCGGTTGTGTGATGTAGGCGGTCGGCAACACTGGTCAAGATGGTGAATAAGGTATACTGTTAATTAATATAATCATTAGATAATGAGAAATTGTATTTATTGTAATTATGCTCCAACAAGTTCCCCAATAATAATTTTTATTTCAAAAGCATTTTTCAAACATTTAATCTTTTATTGAACTAAAGAGTTCGTTCCACTTCTTTGAAGAAAAATGTCACTAAAATCACAAAAAAAGAGAATATTATTATTTGCAATGCAGTTCCTCCAAGCGCTGCGCAACAACCAGAGCAGAAATGTGACATCCATTTATTCGGAGGTAAGACTTTAATTCCGATTGTTTTGCACAGGGCCAAAGACCGATATTTCGGTTTAATTGAAGTTTCTTGTCACTGAACGGACTTTTTTAAATGTTGTGTGAAGACTTTATATTTGAGTCAGATTGCGAATTGCACATTGTTGTTGCCATTTTCAATACCTCTCATTGTGGGCGAGGTTACAATTAGCGCAATGTCCATTAGCATCCGTAAATAACATTGTCCATTATTTTAAATATTGCTGGGAGGTTACAACACACACACAAAACAAAAAACAAAAAGAAACAAAAAATTGCATTTATATCCGCTCCTCGATTGTAGATACCCCTTACACAGCTGTGTGCAATGAATGAGTGCTGGCTGGTAATTAATTGCACTCCTTGGAGGGAAATGCCATAGGAAGTAGTCTTTAAAAAGTGAATGTTTTTCGTTAAGAGACAAAAGTTACTTTAGAAAAAAAGTAATAGTGGGGCTTGTGTTGTTGAACAAAATAAGTACAATGAACATACGTTATCAGATTTGCGCAATGCAGCGTCACACCACCTCTTGATTATAACACAATATACTATACATCGTCCCGAACCGTGACCAGAGTCGCGAGACGAGCAGAGCACGCCGCCGACGCCCGCTCAGTACAACCGTCCACCCGCTACTACTGTCGACCGACTACTACCTCTCCCGACTCGCGCTACAATATATATAACAACTGTTCCTGGCGACCCGGTGCGTGCCACTACTGTCGTCTGGCGCGGTCCAAGCGCCGACTAGCAGCGATAAAGAACTCTCTGGTCAGACAGAGATGCTGTCATGCCTCGCCATCGCTCTGGTAATGAATACATACGTGTTGCAGCGTGCGTACCACCGGAACACGCAGTGGCGGAGCCAAAGACTGTGTTGTCGAGGTCGAGTGCGAGTGGGAAGAGAGGCAGCGTCGGCACGGAGATGCAAGCGAGCGCGAGACGCACGGGGGCTGCGGCGTGGCGCGTTTGCGGTCGGCGCCTTTGGTGGCAACGGCCGGGACAAGCAGCGGTGTATGGTGTGGTGCGGGGCGGACAGGGGCGGCGGTGGACGGGGAGGAGGCGGCGCGACGACGGCATGGGGGCGAAAACGGGACGGGGGACGGCGGATGTTGAGAGGCGTCACGCGCGGACAGGACACAGACACAGAGACACACAGAGTGGAAAGGGAGGGTGCGCGGTAGTAGTTGGGAATGTGCGTACCGTGCGGGATGGGAGTGGGCGAGGAACACGGTCGTGGCCCCTGTTTTGGGTGCGTGTGATGACGTCGGTGTGTTGTGGGAAGGGAAGGTGCTGTGGCGGCGGCGCGTAATGGGCGTAGGCCGAAAAGAGAAAGGAACGTGGGCAGTGTGTTGGCAAGCGTCGGTTCGACTGCGACGTTGATGGGCAGGGCAGGGCAAGGTTAATGGTGGTAGGAGTAGGCGTGTGGGCGCAAAAAATCTGCCGCTGCAGGCGGTGCCGTAACCGCCATGGCGGGAAGGAGAGAGGGCCAAAGAAAGAAAGAAAGAAGAAAAAAAAGGAGGGGGGGGGGGGCGAAAGTGGAGAGGCGGTGGTGTGAGAAGGGCGGGGGCGGAAGGAAGGCAGGAAGGACAAGAGGCGAGGCGACGGCTTGCTTTGTGTATCGGTCGGTCTCTGGCTATGCTTCGTTTTCTGCAGCAGGGTCGGTGCGCGGCGTGGCTCGCGGCAGTGGGAACGCCTGGTGGCTGGACGGCCAGCAATGCGGTTGGATGGGCGGCCACAGCACCGCACCTGTGCCCGAGGAGGAGACGCTGGCGGCGGGCCCTGAGGTGAGGCCGGCTCGGCTGGGGCTGTGGATGTGTAGGTGTGCGCCGCTGCTGCAACAACGAGTAAAACGCGAGAAGAAGGGATGGCGGTAGAGAGGAAAAAAAAAAAAAAGGTCGTGTTGTGTTGATGCGCAGGCAGACGCGTACAGAGGGACGAGCCCGGTCTGCAGCAGGGTGTGGCCGTGCCGAGTGCAGAGCAGCGGCGGCTCGGTTCGGTTCGGCCCGGCCCGGCGGGCCGCGCTGTTGTCGCGGACGTGAGCGCCCCCTGGCGGGTGGCCGGAGGCGGCGCGGCGTGTTGGACGTGTGGCTGGTGGCAGTGCACAATTTGCGAGTGGCTGGCGGTGTGGTGTGGCGGTTGGCGCGTCGGGCGGCGGAGAGGTATGTGTTGCGGGCGCCCTTTGCTGCGCTGCGTCGTTGCGTGTGCCGTACAGGGCGGGCGCTTGTCGACTGTGTGGGCGGTGTGGCGAATTGGCGTGAAACGGCTGCCGAGAGGTGTGTGGTAGCGAGCCGGTCGGTGGTGTCAGTGCGAAGGGGAATGTGCGTGCGTTTGGCGGTTTCGGTGTGCTTTTTGCGGCGTGAGAGTGGGAATTAGTGGGGCCGGCTGTTGTGTTGGTTCCTTGTGTCTTGTGTCGCGTAGCTTGATGGCAACGTGGAAGGACGCCGGTTTCGTTTCGAGCCTTGCGTGTGGTTGTCGACGTTGACTGGTTGGCGTGTGCCGATGCACGTGCATGTGTGGGTCGCGAGTGCGTTTTTGGCTGGCTGTGTGTGTGTGTGTGTGTGTGTTTTGGGGGGGAAGGGGGAGGCGGTGGTGAAAGTGCAGTCGTTGCCACGGGCGTCGTCGGGTGGGGCTGGGGCTGTGCGTCGTGGCGGAAAGGTGGTAGGTTGCGGGAAGCGAGCCCGTCGTTGACGGTGTCGCGTGAGTTGTGAATCGAGTGGGGCGCGGGGCGCGGGACAGGAGCAGCGTGCCGCTGCGTCGTGGTCGTCAGCAGAGGCTGTGCGTGTGCTTGTCCTTTTTGTGGGCGGTTCGTGCGAGGCGTTTTTGTTTTGTGTTGCCCTAGTTGTTAGTTTATTTTGTTTGTGTTTGTTATTTTGAGACGACGACTGGTTGGTGGCGTGCGCGCGAAGTGGCGGTGTGCGCTTCCCGTGTCGTTTGTGTTGTTTGGTTTTTTTGTTTTTGTGTGTTTTTTTTTTTTTTTTTTTTGCACTGGGCCCCGGTGGGTGGGTGCGTGTGTGTCGATTGCCGGCTGGCGAGAGGTGCGCCATCGGCGGGGTGGGTCGCCGGCACAAGTAGAGGCGGCGGCGTTGTTGCTGTTGTTGTGTGGTGTTTGTTTTGTTCGGCTGTGTCGGCGAGCTGTGTTGCGGTGCGTGTGAATGGTGGTGCAAAAGTGCTGGCGTTGGGGCTGCGACTGCGACGGCGGCGAGCCGCGGGCGCGCCATTGATAGTGATGTTGTGAACAGCGGCTGTGTACGGTAGTGGTGTTGTTGTAGCACGACGTGCATCCGGGCCGGCGCGGAAAGCGCAGTTGCGGGCGGTTGCCCTTCGGTGCCAGCCATGTCGCGTGAGCGGCGGGTTGCTCTGGTGTCGACACGTGGTGCTCTGGGTTGTTGTGTGGTGCCCTTTGGCCGGTGGGGGTGGTTCGCGTGTGTCTCGTTCGCGCTCGGTGTCTGGTCGTGGTCGTGGTCGTGCTGCTCCCCCGTCTGTCGGCGGTTTCCGACGTCGTCTGTACGTTTTTGTTCGTTTGCGGCGTGCCTGCCGACGTCGTCCCGTCGCGACCTTTCAACCGAAAGTGTGGCGCCCGAAGGTGAACGAACGTAACCCTGACCTCGGCGCTTTACGCTGAGCCGAGCGAACCGAACCGAACCTAACGTGTGGTGTGGCGAGGTGAGCTCAGCCTGTGAGCCCCTAACGTCTACGTAAGGTAAGCTGTCCGGCTCACGCCTCACGTTTGAACGCTTTTGTAACCTACGTTTGACGCTTCTTAACCTAGCACTGACCCCTTAACCTAACGTGTAACCTAACCTAACCTAACCTAACCTAACCTAACCTCTGACGCCTGACGTGTTTGAATGCTTAACCTAAGTTTGACGCTTAACCTAACCCAAGTCCCCTTAACCTAACCCACGTCCACCTAACCTAACCTAACGTAGACGTGTAAACGTAATGTGTAACGCGTAACGTGTAAGGTCGGCTGTCGTGTGTGCTTGACGGCAGATTGGGTTGGTCTGTAGATTCGGATTGCGGTTTGCCTCGGTCGAGGGGTTGGGTCGGAAGCGGCGAGGGGCGGCGGCGCCTGTTGCGCAGGCGGCGTCCGTTTGCGGCGGGCAATTGTTGAGAAACGGCTGTGAATGTTGGCGGGCGAGAGGAGGAGGACGGCGCGCGATGTGGCCCGACGGCTGCGGGCCGATCGGGAAACGGCGGGAGGGCGACGGAAGGCGATGGGGCGGCGGAGGCGCGTTTGCACGGCCGTCATCGCCGCACGCCTCGGCTTGTGTGGCTGTGGCGCCGGCCGCGCTGGCCGGGCTGCCGCGGCGACGGTGTGGGAGTTTTGCCGAAGGTTTGGCCATTGTGGCGGGTCGTCGGCTGGGGCTGTGGGGGCGGCATTTGGGCGGGGGCGGCGATTCTCGGCGGGCCGACCCAGGCTGTAGCGCGCGGTAGCTGCAGTTTGGCCGTGGTTTGCGGCGCTGCCGTGGCGACTGGTTGGCGACTGTGGTGTGGCTGTGTGTAGCCCCATCCTCGGTGGTTTGAAAGGCGCGGGCGGTTGTGGCGCAGGTTTGGGGCTGCTCCGCACAGGCTGTCGGACGTTGGGCGGTAGCAAGCGCGGGAGGCGCGGCGCGGCGGCGCGCAGAGTGGCGGCCGCTCTCTCGGCCGTCCGCGCCCGCCCGCGACACTGGCTGGGCCTTGTGATTCTCTGCTCTTGTGCTTGCGTGCCTGCCGTCCCGCTCGCTCTCGCTGTGTGTTACGCGCGTCGTCGAAATGGCAGATCAGGCGGCTACGAACGAGACTGCTGCGGCACCCGCCGCCACCGGCACTACGAAGAAGGCCAAGTCTGCGTCGTCTGCGAAGAAGCCGCGCGCCAAGCCTGCGCACCCGCGCACCTCTGAGATGGTGACGGCCGCCATCAAGAGTCTGAAGGAGCGCGGCGGGTCGTCGCTGCAGGCGATCAAGAAGTACATAGCCGCGCACTACAAGCTGGACGCGGAGAAGCTGGCGCCGTTTATCAAGAAGTACCTCAAGTCGGCCGTCGTGGCGGGCGAGCTGGTGCAGACGAAGGGGAAGGGCGCGTCCGGCTCGTTCAAGCTTGCCGGCGCCGGCGGCGGGGGGGCGGCCGAGGGCGGCAAGGCTCGTGCTGGCGGTGCCAAGAAGAAGCGCGCCGCTCCGGCCAGCAAGGAGAAGAAGGGCGCCCGTGCGGCCGGCGCAAAGAAGGCTGGTGGCGTGAAGGCGGCGACCGGTCGGAAGGCGGGCGCCGCCAAGAAGGCGTCTGCGGCGTCGGCCGCTCCCGCGGGTGCGAAGAAGGCGGCTGCGGCCAAGCCGGCCAAGGCCAAGTCGCCGTCGAAGGCGAAGAAGGCCGCCAAGGTTCCGACGAAGAAGCCGAAGGCGCCGCGCCCGAAGAAGGCGACGACGCCGTCTAAGGCGAAGGCTTCGCCCAAGAAGAAGAAGTAGAGTAGAGGAGAAAGAGATGGGAAAGGAAGGGTTTGGCGCTTGACTCCGTCGTCCCCACCACCCGTCGTCGTCTAGTGGCGCGCAAGAGACGCGCGGCCCAAAACGGCCCTTCTCAGGGCCATCAAAGCACGTCGGGGAAGGTTTTGATTGTCGTGTTGCGTTTGGTGTGGGTGTCTGTCTGGCGTTTCTGTATGCCCGTGGGGATGCTGTTTGCGTGCCGTGGTGGTTGGATTGCGGGGGTCGGTGGCGGGTGTGGGCGGCGGTAGCGGTAAGCGGTGTTGTTGTTGTTGTTGTTGTCGTGGTTGATTGTCGCCGTGTTTGTTTTGTGGCGGCGGCCGACGGTTGGTTTTCTGTCACGTTGTTTTGTTTGAATACGTTGGTTGGCTTGCCTGCGTTCGTTCTTCTCGGATGTCTGTCTTGTCGAGTCGTGTCTGGTCTTTGTTTTGTTCCTTTGTGTGTGTGTGTGTTATGTTTTGCAACGGGGGGGCACGTTGAGATGCGGAAGGAGTCGGCGGGGATTTCGGTGGCGTGTAGAGCGAGCGAGCGCGCCTGCCTGGCCGTTGGCCGTCGGAGTGGAGTGCGGGTTTTTTTTGTTTTCGAAACGAAAGCGGCGGCCGGCCAGCCACCCGTGCGGTGTGACGTCGGCCGTTGGGTATTGTGCGCTTTGAGCGCCGGGGAGGGATGATGTGTGATTGTTGCGCGCTGCTAGCAGGCAGGCAGAGTGAGCGGGTGTGGCGGACGGACGGGAAGTGGTGGTTTTTGTTTTTGGGTTGCGGGGCGAGAGGCAGGCGACCGACAAAGTTTGCTCGCGACGGAGAGATGTTAGTGGCCCTGAAAAGGGCCGTTTTTGTTTGTGCGGTGCGGTGCCGCGGCGCGGTTTAGGCGCGCTCGCCGCGGATGCGGCGCGCGAGCTGGATGTCCTTGGGCATGATGGTGACGCGCTTGGCGTGGATTGCGCACAGGTTGGTGTCTTCGAAGAGGCCGACGAGGTAGGCCTCGCTGGCCTCCTGCAGGGCCATGACTGCGGAGCTCTGGAAGCGCAGGTCGGTCTTGAAGTCCTGGGCGATCTCGCGCACTAGGCGCTGGAATGGCAGCTTGCGGATGAGCAGCTCTGTGCTCTTCTGGTAGCGCCTGATTTCTCGCAGGGCGACGGTGCCCGGCCTGTAGCGGTGGGGCTTCTTGACGCCTCCGGTGGCGGGCGCGCTCTTCCTCGCCGCCTTGGTGGCGAGCTGTTTGCGCGGCGCCTTTCCGCCGGTGGACTTGCGGGCCGTTTGCTTTGTGCGGGCCATGGCGGTAGCGGTAGCGGTAGCGGAGCGGCGTGCGTGGAGGTTAGGTGCGGCGCGGCGTCCGGTGCTGCCTTGACAACGGGCCCGCGCGCCTCCGTGCTGCGCTTATATGCCCTCGGTTGCGCGTGGTGGGGGGAGGGCGGGCCAGAGTCTATATAGGGGGGCGGCGGGCGCGCTGGGCGCAGACCGTAGCCGACTCGCCAGCCGCTGCAGCTGCTGTTTGTGCACGTTTTGCTTTGCCCGAGGAAGGAAGGATGACAGGCCGCGGCAAGGGAGGAAAGGGGCTCGGCAAGGGTGGCGCCAAGCGGCACCGCAAGGTGTTGCGCGACAACATCCAGGGCATCACGAAGCCCGCCATCCGCCGCCTGGCTCGCAGGGGCGGCGTGAAGCGCATCTCTGGTCTGATCTACGAGGAGACCCGCGGGGTGCTGAAGGTGTTCCTGGAGAACGTGATCCGCGACGCGGTGACGTACACTGAGCACGCCAAGCGCAAGACTGTGACGGCCATGGACGTGGTGTACGCCCTGAAGAGGCAGGGGCGCACCCTGTACGGTTTCGGCGGTTAGGCTGCGTCGCAGCGGGCGCTGGCCTTCCCGCGGCCGTGCTTGTGGGTGGGAGAGACTAGAAAACGGCCCTTTTCAGGGCCACCACACTGTTCGGAAGTTGAAAAGTGCGAAAGAGTCTGTGTTGTTGCTGCGTGTGTGCGCGCTGTGTTGTTTGTTTGTTTGTTTCTTTCTTTCCGTTTGAGCGACGTGATGTGACTGGGAGGGGAGAAGGAAAGGAAACGTGTCATGTGGCTGGCTGTGTGTGGAGCTGCTTCGTTTGTGTGTCTTTGTATCGATCGCGACGGAGATGGCGGGCGGGCTGTGTGTTGTTGTGCGAGAGGCGGTGATTATTTGCTTGCGTGGTTTGTCTCTGTGTGTTTGTTTGCGGCGGCGTTGGGGTTTCCGAGGCAAGGCGTGTGGGCATAGGCGGCCGGATCAGCTGTTTCGTTCGTGTCGACGGCCGTTGCGCGCGGGAGTGGAGGGCGGTGTGTCGACACGCCTCCCTTTAACAATGGTCATTATTGCTGCCGTTGTCGGTTTGGAAGGCGACTGCGACGGTGCAAAATGTGTGCGTGTGTGTGTGTGTTGGGCCACACGGGCTGTGTGGACGACAAGATGGCGGACGTGCGCCGGCGGCGGCTGTGCTGTGACAGTGCAAAGTTAAAACAAAACAAGGTGCGGCGAGGACGACTGAAATTTTGCTTTGGACGTAGGTTTGTGTGGTGGCCCTGAAAAGGGCCGATTGTTGTGGGCCGAGCCGGCAAAGCGCGTTGCGTGCAGGGGAGCACGCGGCGCTGCGATTGCCTGGCCTCCTTTAGGCCTTCTTCTCGGTCTTCTTTGGCAGCAGGACGGCCTGGATGTTGGGCAGGACACCACCCTGTGCGATGGTGACGCCCGACAGGAGCTTGTTGAGCTCCTCGTCGTTGCGGATGGCAAGCTGCAGGTGGCGCGGGATGATGCGCGTCTTCTTGTTGTCGCGGGCCGCGTTTCCGGCCAGCTCGAGCACCTCAGCCGCGAGGTACTCCATGACGGCGGCGAGGTAGACGGGCGCCCCGGCGCCGACGCGCTCTGCGTAGTTTCCCTTGCGCAGGAGGCGGTGGATTCTGCCGACCGGGAACTGGAGCCCAGCCCTGCTTGAGCGGGACTTTGACTTGCCCTTGACTTTGCCTCCCTTTCCGCGTCCGGACATGGCGATGGGCTAGCGACGGTGCACACGAAACGGAAACGAAAACGACCGGTGCGAGCGGCAGCGAGTCGAGCAGCGGAGTGCGTGCCGGCGCAGCCGGGGTGGGGGTGCTTTATGGGCTCGGGTGCGGCGGCCGGTTGCGCGCGCGCCCCATTGGTCGGCGGCCGCAACAGGGCGAGCTGGTAAAGGTGCGGCGGCGGCTGGCGGCGGGTGCCACTGTGTGGGGAGACGCTGACTAGAGCGGAGCGCTTGCTACTGGTGTTGCTGCTGCCGTACGTTGGTTGGAGATGCCGCCCAAGACTAGCGGGAAGGCCGCCAAGAAGGCTGGCAAGGCGCAGAAGAACATTTCGAAGGGCGACAAGAAGAAGAAGCGCAAGAGGAAGGAGAGCTATGCCATCTACATCTACAAGGTGCTGAAGCAGGTGCACCCTGACACGGGCATCTCGTCGAAGGCGATGAGCATCATGAACAGCTTCGTGAACGACATTTTCGAGCGCATTGCGGCCGAGGCTTCTCGCCTGGCGCACTACAACAAGCGCTCGACCATCACGTCCCGCGAGATCCAGACCGCTGTGCGGCTGTTGCTGCCTGGCGAGCTGGCCAAGCACGCCGTGAGCGAGGGCACGAAGGCGGTGACCAAGTACACGAGCTCCAAGTAAGGAGGTGGCTCTGGAATGGAAGGAAGGATGGAGAAGGCTCCTCCGTTGCGAGAGCGGCGAAACGGCCCTTTTCAGGGCCACCAACTTGCCTTTTGCGGGAAGGGCGGAATTGTTGTTGTTGTTGTTGTTTGTGTGGACGGCTGTGATGTATGTGTGCATTTTGATTGTGGGTGGGGGGGCGCGTCAAAGCGTGTTGCGCGGGGTACGGCCACGAGGTTGGTCGCCGTGGCGTGGAATGGTGGCACGCCTCGTTGGCGTGGTTTTTGACCCATTGGTGTTGTTGGGGTGTTTGTGTGTTACCCGTCTGCGAGGGGGGACAGTGCGATCGGCGACTTTTGTGTCACCGTAACGACGGCCGTTTGCGGGTTTGTTTTTTTGCACATCATACATGGCGAGGGTGAAATGTGAAATGTTTTTGTTTGGTTTGTTTTTGCCGCCCACTATTCCCTTTGCTGTACGCCGAGTTTGACAATGGTGCGACGTAACTGCAGCGTGGAGGTGTGTGAGTGACGTTGAAATGAACGTGCCATTAAGACGCATTGTTGTTGTATTGTACTGTACGTGTACGGCGACACGCACGATGATGTACCATTCGACTCTGATGTTTGATAGCCGTGTCTGACTGATTGCGTACGACGCACGCACACCGATGTCGTCATTCAAGATGCACGCTAGACGGCGGCGGCGGCGGCGGCGCCGGTCGTTTGTTTGGCGAATGTCTGTACACGTGTTTGTCTGTGTCCATCCGGTATGTATTTGTTTGTTTGTTTGAAAGTGTTTTGTGTGTCGGTGACGTGGTCCGATCCGTCGCCCCCTGAGTAACTGTCGATCGGCGCGATAGACCGGCGTCACGCAACTGAACCGAAGTCTTGGGCACACCCGTCATACTGTTGTACACCGTCGCGCTGAGAACGGTAACGAAAGGTTGACTCTGATCGGTCGAATGTCTGGGCAGAACGTGAGGAATGAGGCAAGAGTGCAAGGAGGGGGGGGCAAAAGAGAGAGGAAGGGAAAAAGGGGAGAAACGCATTCGTAGAGCAACGGAACGTTCCCGTGTCGGAGGCGTATTGGAGCCGCACTGAAATGCGTTTAACGGCGGCGCGGCTGCAAGTGTCTGCCGTGGTGAACGTTACCTTTGACGGCTGCATTGGGCTTTGCCTTTGCTTTCGCTTTCGCTTTCGCTTTCCCGGATGTACGTAACGTTTGTTGATATGGTTCTGAGGAAGAGTGTATGACAGTGCCGTGCCGTCCATGTTCGTGTGCCCTCCCATTGTGTGTATGCTATTGTCTGTGTACTTGAATGATGTATGTAGGTGTTAGTGGACATGTTTTACCAGTGGGGGGAAATGGATCGTCGATAGTTGCCGTCACTCTGTCACGGTCGAGATGACGCACCCTCCGTACAGAAAGGTGTCGAGAAAGTGAGTGTGTGTGTGTGTGTGTGTGTGTGTGTGTGCGTGCGTGCGTCCGTGAATTGGCAGTGTTTGGAGGTGGGCGTGCCCTGCATGTGGCCCGGAAAAGGCTGTTCGTTAGGCGGTAGTGTTGTGTGGACAGGGGAGGGGCATGCGTAACGCTGCTGGCATGGCATTTCGGGAGATGGGAGGGGGCAAACGAGGAAACGAGGAGCGGCGGCCAAAGACGGGACGGGGAGGGGCGCGGTGTGGGTGGCTTGCGCCTGTGCTCGGCGTTGTGGTTTGTGCAAAAGAGGAGGAGAAAAACAATGTGAGTTGCCAGGGAGGGGAGCGGTGTTGTGTTGTGGTTGTCGTGGTGTAGCCGCAGACGCGGCTGTCAGTGAACGTGGCGAGACGGACGGATGCGCGGAGGGGCGGGGGCGGGGGCGGCGCATTTCGCCGGTGCCGTGCCGTGCCGTGCCGTGCCTGAAAGCCGCGTGGTCGCTGTGTTGTTGGTGGCGTGGGGGCGAGGAGAGTACCGTACGGGTGTGCTTGTGCGCCGGAAATGGCACACTGCGCCCGCCCGTCTTGGAGGCTGATGGCTGTGGTGTGGAAATGGGGCGCGGTGATGTTGAAGCACAGAAAAGAAACCAAGAAAACGGAAGGCGTGATGCGGCGGTGGTGGTGAGAGCGGGAAAAACAAAACAAAAGAAAAAAAACAACAAAAAAAAAGAAGGAAAAACAACAAGAAACAAAAAAGAAAACAAAAAGTCTATCAATATTAAAATGTAAATGGAAATGGAAATGGACCCAGGTATAACCTCCCTGCACAAATAGCAGAGAGTCCGATGATAATAAAAATGTGCCAGAATGTTAACGTCCCTACAAAACAAACCCAACGATAATATTAATGAAAGAGTGAACCGTATGTAACATTGCAACAGACATAATGAAACCTGATAAATTGTATAAGGGCAGCAGCCGTTGACCTTTGGCCCTGTATTCAGAATAAAAAGAGCCAAAGATCGTTACCCCAATGAAAAAGACACTGAAACACGTATGTAACATAGTAGCGATGGCGAGACATTGTAGCATCTGTGACCAGAGAGTTTGCGCTGGACTGCGCGAGTGTTGCGAGCGGTTCTCAGTCAGTCAGTCAGTCTGTGTAGTTGAGGGCTGTACTCTGTCAGTAGTCGTCGCGTGCAGTACGCTAATAGTCGTCATGCAGAGCGGTCGGTCAGTAGTAGCAGCCGAGTGCGGTTGTGTGATGTAGGCGGTCGGCAACACTGGTCAAGATGGTGAATAAGGTATACTGTTAATTAATATAATCATTAGATAATGAGAAATTGTATTTATTGTAATTATGCTCCAACAAGTTCCCCAATAATAATTTTTATTTCAAAAGCATTTTTCAAACATTTAATCTTTTATTGAACTAAAGAGTTCGTTCCACTTCTTTGAAGAAAAATGTCACTAAAATCACAAAAAAAGAGAATATTATTATTTGCAATGCAGTTCCTCCAAGCGCTGCGCAACAACCAGAGCAGAAATGTGACATCCATTTATTCGGAGGTAAGACTTTAATTCCGATTGTTTTGCACAGGGCCAAAGACCGATATTTCGGTTTAATTGAAGTTTCTTGTCACTGAACGGACTTTTTTAAATGTTGTGTGAAGACTTTATATTTGAGTCAGATTGCGAATTGCACATTGTTGTTGCCATTTTCAATACCTCTCATTGTGGGCGAGGTTACAATTAGCGCAATGTCCATTAGCATCCGTAAATAACATTGTCCATTATTTTAAATATTGCTGGGAGGTTACAACACACACACAAAACAAAAAACAAAAAGAAACAAAAAATTGCATTTATATCCGCTCCTCGATTGTAGATACCCCTTACACAGCTGTGTGCAATGAATGAGTGCTGGCTGGTAATTAATTGCACTCCTTGGAGGGAAATGCCATAGGAAGTAGTCTTTAAAAAGTGAATGTTTTTCGTTAAGAGACAAAAGTTACTTTAGAAAAAAAGTAATAGTGGGGCTTGTGTTGTTGAACAAAATAAGTACAATGAACATACGTTATCAGATTTGCGCAATGCAGCGTCACACCACCTCTTGATTATAACACAATATACTATACATCGTCCCGAACCGTGACCAGAGTCGCGAGACGAGCAGAGCACGCCGCCGACGCCCGCTCAGTACAACCGTCCACCCGCTACTACTGTCGACCGACTACTACCTCTCCCGACTCGCGCTACAATATATATAACAACTGTTCCTGGCGACCCGGTGCGTGCCACTACTGTCGTCTGGCGCGGTCCAAGCGCCGACTAGCAGCGATAAAGAACTCTCTGGTCAGACAGAGATGCTGTCATGCCTCGCCATCGCTCTGGTAATGAATACATACGTGTTGCAGCGTGCGTACCACCGGAACACGCAGTGGCGGAGCCAAAGACTGTGTTGTCGAGGTCGAGTGCGAGTGGGAAGAGAGGCAGCGTCGGCACGGAGATGCAAGCGAGCGCGAGACGCACGGGGGCTGCGGCGTGGCGCGTTTGCGGTCGGCGCCTTTGGTGGCAACGGCCGGGACAAGCAGCGGTGTATGGTGTGGTGCGGGGCGGACAGGGGCGGCGGTGGACGGGGAGGAGGCGGCGCGACGACGGCATGGGGGCGAAAACGGGACGGGGGACGGCGGATGTTGAGAGGCGTCACGCGCGGACAGGACACAGACACAGAGACACACAGAGTGGAAAGGGAGGGTGCGCGGTAGTAGTTGGGAATGTGCGTACCGTGCGGGATGGGAGTGGGCGAGGAACACGGTCGTGGCCCCTGTTTTGGGTGCGTGTGATGACGTCGGTGTGTTGTGGGAAGGGAAGGTGCTGTGGCGGCGGCGCGTAATGGGCGTAGGCCGAAAAGAGAAAGGAACGTGGGCAGTGTGTTGGCAAGCGTCGGTTCGACTGCGACGTTGATGGGCAGGGCAGGGCAAGGTTAATGGTGGTAGGAGTAGGCGTGTGGGCGCAAAAAATCTGCCGCTGCAGGCGGTGCCGTAACCGCCATGGCGGGAAGGAGAGAGGGCCAAAGAAAGAAAGAAAGAAGAAAAAAAAGGAGGGGGGGGGGGGCGAAAGTGGAGAGGCGGTGGTGTGAGAAGGGCGGGGGCGGAAGGAAGGCAGGAAGGACAAGAGGCGAGGCGACGGCTTGCTTTGTGTATCGGTCGGTCTCTGGCTATGCTTCGTTTTCTGCAGCAGGGTCGGTGCGCGGCGTGGCTCGCGGCAGTGGGAACGCCTGGTGGCTGGACGGCCAGCAATGCGGTTGGATGGGCGGCCACAGCACCGCACCTGTGCCCGAGGAGGAGACGCTGGCGGCGGGCCCTGAGGTGAGGCCGGCTCGGCTGGGGCTGTGGATGTGTAGGTGTGCGCCGCTGCTGCAACAACGAGTAAAACGCGAGAAGAAGGGATGGCGGTAGAGAGGAAAAAAAAAAAAAAGGTCGTGTTGTGTTGATGCGCAGGCAGACGCGTACAGAGGGACGAGCCCGGTCTGCAGCAGGGTGTGGCCGTGCCGAGTGCAGAGCAGCGGCGGCTCGGTTCGGTTCGGCCCGGCCCGGCGGGCCGCGCTGTTGTCGCGGACGTGAGCGCCCCCTGGCGGGTGGCCGGAGGCGGCGCGGCGTGTTGGACGTGTGGCTGGTGGCAGTGCACAATTTGCGAGTGGCTGGCGGTGTGGTGTGGCGGTTGGCGCGTCGGGCGGCGGAGAGGTATGTGTTGCGGGCGCCCTTTGCTGCGCTGCGTCGTTGCGTGTGCCGTACAGGGCGGGCGCTTGTCGACTGTGTGGGCGGTGTGGCGAATTGGCGTGAAACGGCTGCCGAGAGGTGTGTGGTAGCGAGCCGGTCGGTGGTGTCAGTGCGAAGGGGAATGTGCGTGCGTTTGGCGGTTTCGGTGTGCTTTTTGCGGCGTGAGAGTGGGAATTAGTGGGGCCGGCTGTTGTGTTGGTTCCTTGTGTCTTGTGTCGCGTAGCTTGATGGCAACGTGGAAGGACGCCGGTTTCGTTTCGAGCCTTGCGTGTGGTTGTCGACGTTGACTGGTTGGCGTGTGCCGATGCACGTGCATGTGTGGGTCGCGAGTGCGTTTTTGGCTGGCTGTGTGTGTGTGTGTGTGTGTGTTTTGGGGGGGAAGGGGGAGGCGGTGGTGAAAGTGCAGTCGTTGCCACGGGCGTCGTCGGGTGGGGCTGGGGCTGTGCGTCGTGGCGGAAAGGTGGTAGGTTGCGGGAAGCGAGCCCGTCGTTGACGGTGTCGCGTGAGTTGTGAATCGAGTGGGGCGCGGGGCGCGGGACAGGAGCAGCGTGCCGCTGCGTCGTGGTCGTCAGCAGAGGCTGTGCGTGTGCTTGTCCTTTTTGTGGGCGGTTCGTGCGAGGCGTTTTTGTTTTGTGTTGCCCTAGTTGTTAGTTTATTTTGTTTGTGTTTGTTATTTTGAGACGACGACTGGTTGGTGGCGTGCGCGCGAAGTGGCGGTGTGCGCTTCCCGTGTCGTTTGTGTTGTTTGGTTTTTTTGTTTTTGTGTGTTTTTTTTTTTTTTTTTTTTGCACTGGGCCCCGGTGGGTGGGTGCGTGTGTGTCGATTGCCGGCTGGCGAGAGGTGCGCCATCGGCGGGGTGGGTCGCCGGCACAAGTAGAGGCGGCGGCGTTGTTGCTGTTGTTGTGTGGTGTTTGTTTTGTTCGGCTGTGTCGGCGAGCTGTGTTGCGGTGCGTGTGAATGGTGGTGCAAAAGTGCTGGCGTTGGGGCTGCGACTGCGACGGCGGCGAGCCGCGGGCGCGCCATTGATAGTGATGTTGTGAACAGCGGCTGTGTACGGTAGTGGTGTTGTTGTAGCACGACGTGCATCCGGGCCGGCGCGGAAAGCGCAGTTGCGGGCGGTTGCCCTTCGGTGCCAGCCATGTCGCGTGAGCGGCGGGTTGCTCTGGTGTCGACACGTGGTGCTCTGGGTTGTTGTGTGGTGCCCTTTGGCCGGTGGGGGTGGTTCGCGTGTGTCTCGTTCGCGCTCGGTGTCTGGTCGTGGTCGTGGTCGTGCTGCTCCCCCGTCTGTCGGCGGTTTCCGACGTCGTCTGTACGTTTTTGTTCGTTTGCGGCGTGCCTGCCGACGTCGTCCCGTCGCGACCTTTCAACCGAAAGTGTGGCGCCCGAAGGTGAACGAACGTAACCCTGACCTCGGCGCTTTACGCTGAGCCGAGCGAACCGAACCGAACCTAACGTGTGGTGTGGCGAGGTGAGCTCAGCCTGTGAGCCCCTAACGTCTACGTAAGGTAAGCTGTCCGGCTCACGCCTCACGTTTGAACGCTTTTGTAACCTACGTTTGACGCTTCTTAACCTAGCACTGACCCCTTAACCTAACGTGTAACCTAACCTAACCTAACCTAACCTAACCTAACCTCTGACGCCTGACGTGTTTGAATGCTTAACCTAAGTTTGACGCTTAACCTAACCCAAGTCCCCTTAACCTAACCCACGTCCACCTAACCTAACCTAACGTAGACGTGTAAACGTAATGTGTAACGCGTAACGTGTAAGGTCGGCTGTCGTGTGTGCTTGACGGCAGATTGGGTTGGTCTGTAGATTCGGATTGCGGTTTGCCTCGGTCGAGGGGTTGGGTCGGAAGCGGCGAGGGGCGGCGGCGCCTGTTGCGCAGGCGGCGTCCGTTTGCGGCGGGCAATTGTTGAGAAACGGCTGTGAATGTTGGCGGGCGAGAGGAGGAGGACGGCGCGCGATGTGGCCCGACGGCTGCGGGCCGATCGGGAAACGGCGGGAGGGCGACGGAAGGCGATGGGGCGGCGGAGGCGCGTTTGCACGGCCGTCATCGCCGCACGCCTCGGCTTGTGTGGCTGTGGCGCCGGCCGCGCTGGCCGGGCTGCCGCGGCGACGGTGTGGGAGTTTTGCCGAAGGTTTGGCCATTGTGGCGGGTCGTCGGCTGGGGCTGTGGGGGCGGCATTTGGGCGGGGGCGGCGATTCTCGGCGGGCCGACCCAGGCTGTAGCGCGCGGTAGCTGCAGTTTGGCCGTGGTTTGCGGCGCTGCCGTGGCGACTGGTTGGCGACTGTGGTGTGGCTGTGTGTAGCCCCATCCTCGGTGGTTTGAAAGGCGCGGGCGGTTGTGGCGCAGGTTTGGGGCTGCTCCGCACAGGCTGTCGGACGTTGGGCGGTAGCAAGCGCGGGAGGCGCGGCGCGGCGGCGCGCAGAGTGGCGGCCGCTCTCTCGGCCGTCCGCGCCCGCCCGCGACACTGGCTGGGCCTTGTGATTCTCTGCTCTTGTGCTTGCGTGCCTGCCGTCCCGCTCGCTCTCGCTGTGTGTTACGCGCGTCGTCGAAATGGCAGATCAGGCGGCTACGAACGAGACTGCTGCGGCACCCGCCGCCACCGGCACTACGAAGAAGGCCAAGTCTGCGTCGTCTGCGAAGAAGCCGCGCGCCAAGCCTGCGCACCCGCGCACCTCTGAGATGGTGACGGCCGCCATCAAGAGTCTGAAGGAGCGCGGCGGGTCGTCGCTGCAGGCGATCAAGAAGTACATAGCCGCGCACTACAAGCTGGACGCGGAGAAGCTGGCGCCGTTTATCAAGAAGTACCTCAAGTCGGCCGTCGTGGCGGGCGAGCTGGTGCAGACGAAGGGGAAGGGCGCGTCCGGCTCGTTCAAGCTTGCCGGCGCCGGCGGCGGGGGGGCGGCCGAGGGCGGCAAGGCTCGTGCTGGCGGTGCCAAGAAGAAGCGCGCCGCTCCGGCCAGCAAGGAGAAGAAGGGCGCCCGTGCGGCCGGCGCAAAGAAGGCTGGTGGCGTGAAGGCGGCGACCGGTCGGAAGGCGGGCGCCGCCAAGAAGGCGTCTGCGGCGTCGGCCGCTCCCGCGGGTGCGAAGAAGGCGGCTGCGGCCAAGCCGGCCAAGGCCAAGTCGCCGTCGAAGGCGAAGAAGGCCGCCAAGGTTCCGACGAAGAAGCCGAAGGCGCCGCGCCCGAAGAAGGCGACGACGCCGTCTAAGGCGAAGGCTTCGCCCAAGAAGAAGAAGTAGAGTAGAGGAGAAAGAGATGGGAAAGGAAGGGTTTGGCGCTTGACTCCGTCGTCCCCACCCCCCGTCGTCGTCTAGTGGCGCGCAAGAGACGCGCGGCCCAAAACGGCCCTTCTCAGGGCCATCAAAGCACGTCGGGGAAGGTTTTGATTGTCGTGTTGCGTTTGGTGTGGGTGTCTGTCTGGCGTTTCTGTATGCCCGTGGGGATGCTGTTTGCGTGCCGTGGTGGTTGGATTGCGGGGGTCGGTGGCGGGTGTGGGCGGCGGTAGCGGTAAGCGGTGTTGTTGTTGTTGTTGTTGTCGTGGTTGATTGTCGCCGTGTTTGTTTTGTGGCGGCGGCCGACGGTTGGTTTTCTGTCACGTTGTTTTGTTTGAATACGTTGGTTGGCTTGCCTGCGTTCGTTCTTCTCGGATGTCTGTCTTGTCGAGTCGTGTCTGGTCTTTGTTTTGTTCCTTTGTGTGTGTGTGTGTTATGTTTTGCAACGGGGGGGCACGTTGAGATGCGGAAGGAGTCGGCGGGGATTTCGGTGGCGTGTAGAGCGAGCGAGCGCGCCTGCCTGGCCGTTGGCCGTCGGAGTGGAGTGCGGGTTTTTTTTGTTTTCGAAACGAAAGCGGCGGCCGGCCAGCCACCCGTGCGGTGTGACGTCGGCCGTTGGGTATTGTGCGCTTTGAGCGCCGGGGAGGGATGATGTGTGATTGTTGCGCGCTGCTAGCAGGCAGGCAGAGTGAGCGGGTGTGGCGGACGGACGGGAAGTGGTGGTTTTTGTTTTTGGGTTGCGGGGCGAGAGGCAGGCGACCGACAAAGTTTGCTCGCGACGGAGAGATGTTAGTGGCCCTGAAAAGGGCCGTTTTTGTTTGTGCGGTGCGGTGCCGCGGCGCGGTTTAGGCGCGCTCGCCGCGGATGCGGCGCGCGAGCTGGATGTCCTTGGCATGATGGTGACGCGCTTGGCGTGGATTGCGCACAGGTTGGTGTCTTCGAAGAGGCCGACGAGGTAGGCCTCGCTGGCCTCCTGCAGGGCCATGACTGCGGAGCTCTGGAAGCGCAGGTCGGTCTTGAAGTCCTGGGCGATCTCGCGCACTAGGCGCTGGAATGGCAGCTTGCGGATGAGCAGCTCTGTGCTCTTCTGGTAGCGCCTGATTTCTCGCAGGGCGACGGTGCCCGGCCTGTAGCGGTGGGGCTTCTTGACGCCTCCGGTGGCGGGCGCGCTCTTCCTCGCCGCCTTGGTGGCGAGCTGTTTGCGCGGCGCCTTTCCGCCGGTGGACTTGCGGGCCGTTTGCTTTGTGCGGGCCATGGCGGTAGCGGTAGCGGTAGCGGAGCGGCGTGCGTGGAGGTTAGGTGCGGCGCGGCGTCCGGTGCTGCCTTGACAACGGGCCCGCGCGCCTCCGTGCTGCGCTTATATGCCCTCGGTTGCGCGTGGTGGGGGGAGGGCGGGCCAGAGTCTATATAGGGGGGGCGGCGGGCGCGCTGGGCGCAGACCGTAGCCGACTCGCCAGCCGCTGCAGCTGCTGTTTGTGCACGTTTTGCTTTGCCCGAGGAAGGAAGGATGACAGGCCGCGGCAAGGGAGGAAAGGGGCTCGGCAAGGGTGGCGCCAAGCGGCACCGCAAGGTGTTGCGCGACAACATCCAGGGCATCACGAAGCCCGCCATCCGCCGCCTGGCTCGCAGGGGCGGCGTGAAGCGCATCTCTGGTCTGATCTACGAGGAGACCCGCGGGGTGCTGAAGGTGTTCCTGGAGAACGTGATCCGCGACGCGGTGACGTACACTGAGCACGCCAAGCGCAAGACTGTGACGGCCATGGACGTGGTGTACGCCCTGAAGAGGCAGGGGCGCACCCTGTACGGTTTCGGCGGTTAGGCTGCGTCGCAGCGGGCGCTGGCCTTCCCGCGGCCGTGCTTGTGGGTGGGAGAGACTAGAAAACGGCCCTTTTCAGGGCCACCACACTGTTCGGAAGTTGAAAAGTGCGAAAGAGTCTGTGTTGTTGCTGCGTGTGTGCGCGCTGTGTTGTTTGTTTGTTTGTTTCTTTCTTTCCGTTTGAGCGACGTGATGTGACTGGGAGGGGAGAAGGAAAGGAAACGTGTCATGTGGCTGGCTGTGTGTGGAGCTGCTTCGTTTGTGTGTCTTTGTATCGATCGCGACGGAGATGGCGGGCGGGCTGTGTGTTGTTGTGCGAGAGGCGGTGATTATTTGCTTGCGTGGTTTGTCTCTGTGTGTTTGTTTGCGGCGGCGTTGGGGTTTCCGAGGCAAGGCGTGTGGGCATAGGCGGCCGGATCAGCTGTTTCGTTCGTGTCGACGGCCGTTGCGCGCGGGAGTGGAGGGCGGTGTGTCGACACGCCTCCCTTTAACAATGGTCATTATTGCTGCCGTTGTCGGTTTGGAAGGCGACTGCGACGGTGCAAAATGTGTGCGTGTGTGTGTGTGTTGGGCCACACGGGCTGTGTGGACGACAAGATGGCGGACGTGCGCCGGCGGCGGCTGTGCTGTGACAGTGCAAAGTTAAAACAAAACAAGGTGCGGCGAGGACGACTGAAATTTTGCTTTGGACGTAGGTTTGTGTGGTGGCCCTGAAAAGGGCCGATTGTTGTGGGCCGAGCCGGCAAAGCGCGTTGCGTGCAGGGGAGCACGCGGCGCTGCGATTGCCTGGCCTCCTTTAGGCCTTCTTCTCGGTCTTCTTTGGCAGCAGGACGGCCTGGATGTTGGGCAGGACACCACCCTGTGCGATGGTGACGCCCGACAGGAGCTTGTTGAGCTCCTCGTCGTTGCGGATGGCAAGCTGCAGGTGGCGCGGGGATGATGCGCGTCTTCTTGTTGTCGCGGGCCGCGTTTCCGGCCAGCTCGAGCACCTCAGCCGCGAGGTACTCCATGACGGCGGCGAGGTAGACGGGCGCCCGGCGCCGACGCGCTCTGCGTAGTTTCCCTTGCGCAGGAGGCGGTGGATTCTGCCGACCGGGAACTGGAGCCCAGCCCTGCTTGAGCGGGACTTTGACTTGCCCTTGACTTTGCCTCCCTTTCCGCGTCCGGACATGGCGATGGGCTAGCGACGGTGCACACGAAACGGAAACGAAAACGACCGGTGCGAGCGGCAGCGAGTCGAGCAGCGGAGTGCGTGCCGGCGCAGCCGGGGTGGGGGTGCTTTATGGGCTCGGGTGCGGCGGCCGGTTGCGCGCGCGCCCCATTGGTCGGCGGCCGCAACAGGGCGAGCTGGTAAAGGTGCGGCGGCGGCTGGCGGCGGGTGCCACTGTGTGGGGAGACGCTGACTAGAGCGGAGCGCTTGCTACTGGTGTTGCTGCTGCCGTACGTTGGTTGGAGATGCCGCCCAAGACTAGCGGGAAGGCCGCCAAGAAGGCTGGCAAGGCGCAGAAGAACATTTCGAAGGGCGACAAGAAGAAGAAGCGCAAGAGGAAGGAGAGCTATGCCATCTACATCTACAAGGTGCTGAAGCAGGTGCACCCTGACACGGGCATCTCGTCGAAGGCGATGAGCATCATGAACAGCTTCGTGAACGACATTTTCGAGCGCATTGCGGCCGAGGCTTCTCGCCTGGCGCACTACAACAAGCGCTCGACCATCACGTCCCGCGAGATCCAGACCGCTGTGCGGCTGTTGCTGCCTGGCGAGCTGGCCAAGCACGCCGTGAGCGAGGGCACGAAGGCGGTGACCAAGTACACGAGCTCCAAGTAAGGAGGTGGCTCTGGAATGGAAGGAAGGATGGAGAAGGCTCCTCCGTTGCGAGAGCGGCGAAACGGCCCTTTTCAGGGCCACCAACTTGCCTTTTGCGGGAAGGGCGGAATTGTTGTTGTTGTTGTTGTTTGTGTGGACGGCTGTGATGTATGTGTGCATTTTGATTGTGGGTGGGGGGGGCGCGTCAAAGCGTGTTGCGCGGGGTACGGCCACGAGGTTGGTCGCCGTGGCGTGGAATGGTGGCACGCCTCGTTGGCGTGGTTTTTGACCCATTGGTGTTGTTGGGGTGTGTGTGTGTTTGTGTGTTACCCGTCTGCGAGGGGGGACAGTGCGATCGGCGACTTTTGTGTCACCGTAACGACGGCCGTTTGCGGGTTTGTTTTTTTGCACATCATACATGGCGAGGGTGAAATGTGAAATGTTTTTGTTTGGTTTGTTTTTGCCGCCCACTATTCCCTTTGCTGTACGCCGAGTTTGACAATGGTGCGACGTAACTGCAGCGTGGAGGTGTGTGAGTGACGTTGAAATGAACGTGCCATTAAGACGCATTGTTGTTGTATTGTACTGTACGTGTACGGCGACACGCACGATGATGTACCATTCGACTCTGATGTTTGATAGCCGTGTCTGACTGATTGCGTACGACGCACGCACACCGATGTCGTCATTCAAGATGCACGCTAGACGGCGGCGGCGGCGGCGGCGCCGGTCGTTTGTTTGGCGAATGTCTGTACACGTGTTTGTCTGTGTCCATCCGGTATGTATTTGTTTGTTTGTTTGAAAGTGTTTTGTGTGTCGGTGACGTGGTCCGATCCGTCGCCCCCTGAGTAACTGTCGATCGGCGCGATAGACCGGCGTCACGCAACT